>NW_027187419.1:72363319-72398305 GCF_028583685.1 Petaurus breviceps papuanus
AAATTATTGGACTGCCTGAGAGCCATGACCAAAGTAAGAGCCTGGAAAGCATCCTCCAGGAAGTTCTCAAAGGAAACTGCCCTGATGTTTTAGAACGAGAGGGCAAAATAGAGGTTGAAAGAATCCACCGATCACCTCCTGAAAAAGATCCCAAAAAGAAAACTCCTAGGAATATTATAGCCAGGTTCCAGAATTCCCAGATTAAGGAGAGAATATTACAAGCAGCCAGGAAGAAACAATTTGAATATTGTGGAAACACAATCAGGATAACCCAGGATCTGGCAGCTTCTACACTGAGGGATCGAAGGGCCTGGAATGTGATATTCCGGAGGGCACAGGAGCTGGGATTAAAACCAAGAGTCACCTACCCAGCCAAACTGAGTATCATGTTTCAGGGGAAAATATGGTCATTCAGTGGAATAGAGGACTTTCAAGCATTCTTGCTGAAAAAAACCAGAGTTGAATAGAAAATTTGACATTTAGATACAAGAAGCAAGAGAAGCATGAGAAGGTAAACAGGGAAAAGGAATCATAAGGAACCTATCAAAGTTGAACTATTTTTTTTTGGAAGCACTCGGGGTTGGGTTACTTGCTTGGGGTTGCATGGCCAGTTGTTGTTTCTGGGTGTGGTGCTGAGTGTCTGGGCCTGGATTTGATCTGGGTCGTCCCGGCACTGGAGCCGGTGCTCTTGCTCACTGAGCCACCTGGCCAAAGTTGAACTATTAACATTCCTACATGGAAAAACAATAATTGTAACTTATGAAACTTTTCTCAGTAGTTGAAGGGATTTTATATATATATATATATATATGTGTGTGTGTGTGTGTGTGTGTGTGTGTGTGTGTGTGTGTGTGTATGTCTTTATATGAGTGTATGAGGGCACATGAATACATATGTGAATGTGTGTAAAATAAATAAATAAAAAATAAAATAAAATAGAAAGCTTAAAAAAAAACAGTATGGCCAGTGAACAGCCAGAAAAGAAAGGAGCCATCACATGGCTTCATCAAGAATATTTATGCCATTTTTAGGGTCATGGTCAATGTGGGAATTGGTTTTGCTTGACTATACATGTATGTAATGGAGTTTTATTTTATTTTCCCAATAGAGGGTAAGTAGAAGCATGGTAGGGAAAGAAAGTCAATTTTTGTTGATGGAAAAAAGGTAAATTTTAACTTTAAAGATACATTATGTTAGACTAACATCATTTCCATTTGTGACAAGGTTACTGGAGTTATGTCTCAGAATGCTATCTATGGATATAGTTTATCTAGTTTTAATAAAATGATGTGACAAAGAAAAAAAAAGTGGGTGCTTCTAATTTCCCTTCCCCCAGCCTGCCCTCCCTTCCATCATCCCCCCTCTCATCCCCTTCCCCCCTACTCTCCTATTTAGTGTGTATTTCATTCCCTCCTCAAGCCAAATTCAATGGGAATAATGTTGACCCATTCCCTTTTGCCTTCCTATTCTTCCCCTCCATTGTAACCATTTTCCCTTGCCTCTTCTATATGAGATAGTTTACCCTATTCTGTCTCTCCCCATCTCCTCTCATTATATTCCTCTATCACCTCTTAATTTCACCTTTTAAGTATCATCCCTTCCTGTTAAATTGGTCCTGTGCCCTCTACGTATACCTGTAAACATATATACACACATTCACATATGTATTCATATGCCCGTATACCCTCATATACACACACACACACACACACACACACATATATATATATATATATATTTCTATTCCCCTCAACTACTGAGAAAAGTTTCATAAGTTACAATTATTGTTTTTCCATGTAGGAATGTTAATAGTTCAACTTTGATAAGTTCCTTATGATTCCTTTTCCCTGTTTACCTTCTCATGCTTCTCTTGCTTCTTGTATCTGAATGTCAAATTTTCTATTCAACTCTGGTTTTTTTTAGCAAGAATGCTTGAAAGTCCTCTATTCCATTGAATGACCATATTTTCCCCTGAAACATGATACTCAGTTTTGCTGGGTAGGTGACTCTTGGTTTTAATCCCAGCTCCTTTGACCTCTGGAATATCATATTCCAATCCCTTTGATCCCTCAGTGTAGAAGCTGCAAGATTCTGGGTTATCCTGATTGTGTTTCCCCAATATTCAAATTGTTTCTTCCTGGCTGCTTGTAATATTCTCTCCTTAATCTGGGAATTCTGGAATTTGGCTATAATATTCGGATCTTTTTCAGTAGGTGATTGGTAGATTCTTTGAACCTCTTATTTTGCTCTCTGGTTCTAAAACATCAGGGCAGTTTTCTTTGAGAACTTCCTGGAGGATGATTTCTAGGTTCTTACTTTGATCATGGCTTTCAGGTAGTCCAATAATTTTTAAATTATCTCTCCTGGATCTATTTTCCAGGTCAGTGGTTTTTCCCATGAGATATTTCACATTGCCTTCTATTCTTTCATTTGTTTGGATCTGTTGAACAGCATCTTGATTTCTCATAAAGTCATTAGCTTCCATTTGCTCCAGTTTAATTCTGAAGCAATGATTCTCCTCATTGAGCTTTTTTTTTTTTTTTTAAGCAATAGGGGTTAAGTAACTTGCTCAAGGTTACACGGCCAGTTATTTCTGGGTGTGGTGCTAAGTATCTGAGCCTGGATTTGATCCCCAGGTCATCCCGACACTGGAGCCAGTGCTCTTACTTGCTGAGCCACCTGGCCTCCCCTAAGCAATTAGAGTTAAGTAACTTGCTCAAGGTTACATGGCCAGGTGTTTCTGGGTAGGTGCTAAATGTCGGAGCCCAGATTCGATCCCCAGGTCATCCTAACAGTGGAGCCGGTGCTCTTACTTGCTGTGCTACCTGGCTTCCCCCCTCATTGAGCTTTTGAGATGCTTTTTCCATATGGCAAATTCAGCTTTTTAAAGCATTCTTCTCCTCATTGCCTTTTTGAGCCTCTTTTGACATTTGAGTTAGTCTGTTTTTTAAGGTATTATTTTCCTCAGTCAGGCTGTTGACTCTCATTTCATAATTTTCTTGCATTGTTCTCATTTCTCTTCCCAATTTTTCCTCCACTTCTCTTATCTGCTTCTTAAGGTCCCCTATGGCCTGTAACCACCTCGTATTTTCCTTTGGAGCTTTTAGTGCAGGAGTTCTGATTTCACTGTCTTCCTCCTGTTCCATGCTTTGCTCCCTTTTGTCCCCCAACTAGGAGTCTAATGTTGGAATCTTCTGTCTGCTTTGTTTCCTTTGCCTGGTCAAGTCGCCCCTCAGTCACTTGACCCCTGGGCTTTTTGCCACAGTAGGACTCCACCACCAGACAGGGGAGTTTTGTCCCAAATGCTGGTGTTTTCTCAGCTGCCAGAGGTATTAGATGGGTGCCCTCTCTGAGGTCTCCACACACACTGGCAAGCTGAACACACACCCTAGAACCTCCACCCTAGACTGCAATCCAGATCCAAGCAGGTTAAAGCAAGATCAATTACCCCTCAGACTGGTCATTTGGTCCCCCTACACTCTGCAGGCCAGGAGCTGAAGTTGCCACTTGGCGCTGGCTGGCTGTGCCGCTGTCTCAGTGGCTTCTCGCCCCAGGGGCAAAAGTTATGCATTCCCATTTACTGGGTCCCAAAGTCCAGACTGCACTGACCTCTCACTTTATCCTTCGCATCTATGTGTTGATAAATCTGGAAACAGCTACGGCCGCTGGTGATCTGGAGTCCCTCCGGCTGGTGGCTGGTCAGGCCTACCTTGGGGCTAAAGCCTCAGCATGGGGCTGGGCTCAGCTCCCAGAGCACTGCAGCTGGCCAATTCCTGCTAGCCTGCCTGCCAGGCTGTTCTCAGAGGGAGGTTAGCTTCTCTGTGTCATTTTGTGGGTTCTGCAGCTCCAAAGTTTGTTTAGAGTCCCCTTTTTACATGGATTGGGGAAGGTGGAAGGCGGAGCAGCGAGGATGTCCTGCTTCTACTCTGCCATCTTGACTCCGCCCCCCCTCCTATTTTTATTATGAACTTTTTAATCCTCTTTTCCTCCTATTATACCCAAGATTTTGTTTTCAGAGCTGAAATTTAATATAAAAAGTTAAATGCAGAACATTATTAAATGTCAATTTTATTAAAGGCAATTTAGTATAAATGGGTAGAGTGCTGGTCTTAAATACAGGAGCATCTGGTTTCAAGTCCCATCTCTGATACATGCTGGATATGTGTGATCCTGAGTTAGTTATTTAAGTTATTAGTACTCTATGTGACTAAGCTTCAAGCAAGATGCATTGGTAGAGGGAGTTTCCTTAACTAGGAGTTTCCTATACCAACAAAATCAGAGTTCTAATTCCTATGCCTAATTTCATGGAAATTAAATCCATGTACCTTAATAGTTTGTTTCAAAGAAGATTTGCTTTTTTAAAAAAAATGACATGTCAACTAAAATTACTATCTTCTCAACAATCACTGAACTATATAACAAGAGTTTAATGGGACAGAGTCAAGATGACAGAGAAAAGACAGAGACTCACCTGATTTCTCCCAGATTCCCCTCTAAACAACTTTAAATAATACCTCAAAATATATTCTGGAGTGGAAGAACCCACAAAAGGATGTGTTGTAACAATTTTCCAGCCCAAGATAACTCAGAAAAACTGCAGAAAGGTCTATTGCAGCAGAGTAAGAGGGGAGCAAAGTCCAGTGCATGCAGTATACTAGCAAATAAGCAGTAAGCCTTGGGGGTTACTGAATCAGTGGTGGTAGCAGCTACTTCAGAAGCTCTCAGCCCAGAAGGTAAAGGTGTTGGATAGCTGCTTAGAAGGAGATTACAGGGATCCCTTTTCTAGCACTGGGTATATGACTTTGTTGCACTGCCCATACTTGGATCCAGGTCACAGTTCCAGGGTGAGGACAAGCACTAGCACACCAGAGCTTGCAGCTTCCAGGGAGGGGGGACCCTGGCCACAGTTTCAGAACAAAAAAGAATGTTTGTGGTCACTTAACAGACCAGAGCACAAACCGGGAGAGTAGCAAACAGACTTCTCCTTGGATCATACCACCTTGGAAGAACTGAAAGCTTACAAAATCCCAGGAATAAGTTCTGAAGACAGCTGCACAGAAACCCTAAAGCTTTGGACAGTGCCCCCTCTACCCCAGAAGCAGTCAAACTTCAAACATTAAGTAAAAAGTTTAGAAATAAGCTGGAAAAATGAGCAAACAGTAAAAAAATCTTGACCACATAAAGTTATTATGGTGACAGGGAAGATCAAAATGCAAATTCAGAAGAAGACAATAAAGTCGACATTACCACATGTCCAAAGCCTCAAAAATAAAAAGGGAATTAGTCTTAGACCCAAAAAGAATTCTTGGAAGAGCTCAAAAAGGATTTAAAAAATCAAATGAGAATATTAGAGGAAAAAAATTGGGAAAAGTGATGTGAGAAAATCATGAAAAAAGGGTCAACAACTTGGTAAAGGAAGCATAGAAAAATACTGAAGAAAACAAAAAACAAAAAATGCTTTAAAAACCAGAATAGGCAAAATGGTAAAAGAGGCATAAAAATCTAATGAAGAGAAGAATGCCTTAAAAAGTAGGATTGGCCAGATGGAGAATGAGATACAAAAGCTCAATGAAGAAAATAATTTCTTAAAAATTAGAATTGGGTAAGTAGAAGCTAATGACTCCATGAGACATCAAGAAGCAATAAAACAAAATCAAAAGAATGAAAAAAAATCAAAGAAAACGTGGAATATGTCATTGGAAAAACAACTGACCTGAAAATAGATCCAGGATAAATAATTTAAGAATTATTAGACTACCTAAAAGCCATGATTAAAAAGAGTCTGGATAGCATCTTTCAAGAAATCATCATGGAAAATTGCCCTGACATTCTAAACCACAGGGTAAAATAGAAATTCAAAGAATCCACTGATCACCTCCTGAAAGAGTTCCCAAAATTGAAACTCTCAGGAATATTATAGCCAAATGCCAGACCTCCCAAGTCAAGAAGAAAATACTGCAAGCAGCCCAAAAGAAATAATTCAAATATCATGAAGCCACAATCAGGACAACACAAGGCTTAAAGGACTGGGGGTTGAAATATGATATTCTTGAGGGTAAAGAAGCTAGAATTACAACCAAGAATCACCTACCAGCAAAACTAGGCATAATCATTTCAGGGGGAAAATGGACATTGAATGAGATATAGGACTTTGAAGCATTCCTGATAAAAAGACCAAAGCTGAATAGAAAATCTGACTTTCAAATACAAAATTCAAGAGCAGCATAAAAAGATTAACAGGAAAGAGAAATCATAAGGTATTCAATAAGGTTGAACTGTTTACACTCCTACATGGGAAAATAATACTTGTAAGTCCTAAAAACTTTCTCATTAAGGCAGTTCGGAATATAGATAGAGGGCACGGGTGTGAGTTGAATATGATGAGGTGATTATCTGAAAAAAATAAAGTTAAGGGGTGAGAAAGAAGAATGCACTGGAGAGAAGGGAAAAGTGAAAGGCAGAGTAGGGAAAATTATCTCCCATAAAAGAGGTACTTTTATAGTGGAGGGGAAATAGGGGAGGTAGAGGGCAGCATGTGTACCTTACTCTCATAAGAATTGACTCAAAAAGAGGATAACATACACACTCAATTGGGTACAGAAATTTATCTTACCATATAGGAAAGTAAGAGGGGAAGGGAATAAGAGAAAGGGTGGGGCTGGTAGAAGGCAAGGTAGATTGGGGGAGGCAGTAGTTAGAAGTAAAACAGTTTTGAGAATGTACAGGGTGAAAGGAGGGAGGAGTAGGATAAATAGGGGGAAAATAGGATGGAGTGAAATAGTAATCATAACTGTAAAATTTTTTACTCTTATAAAGGCCACACTTCTCAAATATATAGAGAACTGAATCAAATTTATGAAAATAAGAGCCATTCCCCAGTTGATAAGAGGCCAGGGGATATGAACAAGCCATTTCTGGACAAAGTAACCAATGCTATCTATGGTCAAATTAAAAGATGCTCAGAATCCCCATTGACTGGAGAAATGCAAGTTGAGACAGCTCTGAGGTGCCATCCCATACCTATCAGAATGGTGAATTGTGACAGAAAAGGAGGATGGAAAATGTTGGGGAGATGCAAAAACTGAGACACTAGTGCACTGCTGGTGGATCTGCAAACTGATCTAATCATTCTGTGGAAGAGTTTGGAACTATGTCCAAAAAGATGTGGAACAATGCATACCTTTTGACCTAGCAGTGTCACTGCTGGATCTGCATCCCAAAGAGATGAGAAAAAATGGGGAGGGGACCTATATGTACAAAAATATTTGTAGCAGCTCTTTTAATGGTAGATATTGGGAAATGATGAAACAAGCTGTGGTATATAATTGTGATGGATTATTATTATGCTCTAAGAAATGACAAACAGGATGCTCTCAGAAAAACTCAAGACTTATCTGAATTTAGGCAAAGTGAAGGGAGCAGAAGCAGAAGAACATTATACACAGAAAGAATACTGTAAAATGATCAACTGTAAATGACTTAGCTATTCTCAGCAAAACAATGATCCAAGACAGTTCTGAAGGACTGATAATGAAAAATGTTATCCATCTCCAGGGAAAGAACTGATGGAGACTGAATGCAGATTGAAGCATACTTTTTTTTAACTTTATTTTTGGTCTGTGTTTTCTTTCACAACATGAATAATATGGAAATATGTTTTGCATTACAGCATATGTATAACCTATATAAAATTTCTTGCCTTCTTAATAATGAGGGTGGGAAGGGAGAGAATTTTGGAACTCAACATTTTAAAAAACAAATGTTAAAAATTGCTTTTACATGTAATTGAAGAAAAATAAAAATAAATATGTAGCAAAGAAAAAATGTTAAAACTGAATAATTATGTTATTTTGTAATGTAATTTTAAAATATCACCTTGAACATTATACAACTTTAGATTATGATGATGGATTAATTTGATCTGAGGTTTGAATACTAAAATGCTTATAACATAATAAAAATGTGTAAGTATTCTGAGTAATAGGAATCCATTTTATTCAAGTTATCTTTTTCATATATGATAACGTATATCAAAATCTAGAAATTCAATTATTGAAATAAAATGGATACCAATATTTTTCAGTAGCATTTGCCTGCAGAGTTAATTATTAGAGGTGAGCATAAGTCATCTGTCCTTCAGATAACTAGACCTTTCCATTCATCCTGCTGATGTGCCCTCTGGACTCTCTGCCTCCCTCCCCAAGCTCAAACACTGCAATTCCTCCTTCTGCTTTGCTCTCCAGCTCAAGTCTTGCCCCATTTGCCTCATCCATTGTACAATTGTACCCTCCAGACTATTAGAGTTCCTGCATTGTGCCCTGAAGCTATGCTTTCTAGACCACCAAAAGTTTTGCCATCTGTCTTGAAGCTGCAACTTCCTCTGTGTGGTTTCTACCTATTGAAATGTAAACTTCTCAAGGAAAAGGACTATTTCACTTTTATGTTTATATCTCTAGCACTAAGGGAAGTGCTCAAGTACACTGCTTAAATACTTTTTCATTCATTTTCATTTATTGATCCATCCATAAAACTCAAACTAGGTCTTGAGCTGAGATTAGAGACATTACTTACCTTTTAAGGAGATTTTCTTTCATCTTGGGCAAAGAATCCATAGGTTGTTTCTTAGAGGCTTGTAAAATTGTTAACTGAAAGAAAATTTGAAAGTAATTTATTCTTTACTTTCATGAGTAAATGAAAAATAAATTCTAAACTAGCTATGTAGCCAAAGCAGAGTCTTAAAGTCATTTGAATTCGTGAGTTATATTTGGCTTTCTATATTTTGGAAAGATTCTAACCCTTCTAATACATAGGGGACACTGTGGCCTTGTCCACAAGTTAGAAAATCTCATAGTAGGAAAAGACTTTGGAGATTACTTAATCCAATCCATAAATTTACTGAGAATGTCTTCTACACATTCTTAATAAACAATCATCCAAACTATCTTAAAGACCTTCAGTAATGGAGAAATTCAAAGTCACAAGGTAGCCCATTACATTTTTGGACAACTCTAATTGTTGAGGGCTTTTCCTTGTATGGGCCTGAAATCTGCTTTAAAAAAGTCTTCATTTTGGGACCAAGCATTAGCAAATGTAATCTCTTCCCCAGGAAAACTCTCCAAACATGGGAAGATAGCTATCACATGCCTCCAAAGTCATCTTTTCTTCAGGATAACAACTCCCACTTATTTTAATGGGTAACATCATCTTATCATTTGACTTTCCTCCTCTGTATGTATTGAAGCTAGCTAATATCTTTCCAAAAAAGCAGAGCTGAGAACTTAGCACTATTTTCCAAATGTGATCTGACCAGAGCAAAGTAATAGCCTTACTTGTTCTAGACACTGTAATTTCTTGTTCTAGACACTATATCAAAATGACAAACTCATAAGTGGAAGGGACATCAGAGGCTATCTAGTCCAGTCATTACCTGAATAATAATCTCCTCTACAATATGCCCAAAAAATCGTCAACCAAACTTTGTTGGCAGACTTCTAGTGGAGAGAACCCCACCACCTCCTAAGGCAGCCTATTCTACCTTTGTATAGTTCTGATTGTGACTAATCTTTTCCTTACATAAAACCTAAATTCACCCCCACTCCATTTTTGCAGCTTATGCATTTGTCGATAGTTCTGCCATCTTTGTCTTCTGTGAACTTCTGCCTTTCTCTACTGCTAGTCTTCTACCTGCATTGTAGTTACCTCCCAGGGTATATAGTCTGGTGTATATAAAGAAATACTTTTCTCCTTTCCTCTCCTTTTTTCTTAATAACCCCTGGTAGAAGTACTCTATTCTTGTTCAGTAGCCTGTCATTCCTGTATTTTAAACCATAATTTGGAAATCCAAATCTTGTTCTCAGATTCAATCTTTTTAATCTGTTGTTCATTTCCCAGATCTGCTTTTTTTTTCTTCCACAGCTTTTACCTATGATGAACAATACTGAATAAAACATTATTTCTTCTTTCCCTTCCTCCCCCCTTGCAAAACGCTTCATCTACTTTAGCAACATTTCTTAGATTTCTTCTGGCAGCATCATATGTGCTCACATAAATCACAAGAAGTGAGTTTAAGTCAAAGTGATTATCAAGTCTTGGGAGATTCTCTCATGGCCTGGTAAGACAACAGATCTCTGTATCGTTGTTATTAACTGAAAAATGCCTCAGGAGCCCATAGTAGGGAGTTATTCACCCCAACTATTCTAGTCTACTTCTTTCCTAGAAGTTCTCTCCTCCAACAGCATGTGTGGATTCACATAATCATTCTTTAGAAATCAGTTACTTCCTCCTTAGAGGGACCAACTGCCTCTTCTGGAAGCCTCATATCTCTTAGGTGCAGTGATTTTTTTGTAATTTCCTCCTGTTACATTCATTCATACTCCTACCTCCTCACACAAATCAGGATTTTTCTCTGCTTCCTTAGAAACTTCATCTTCCTTGTTTCCACATTGCAGTCCATATTCCTTTCATGTTTAAGGAACACTTTATTCTCTTTGCTGATCCAGACACTGAATAGGCTTTATTGAAATCCCAATACTGCATTTCTAGGAAGGAGACCAATCCACACTTTAAGCTTAGATTGGCTATGGCAGAAATATGAACTTTACATACTTAAATTCACTTATTTGAAGTGAGATTCTCAATCTTTTCTCATTCTTGCTAGTAGCTCTCCTAGAAAACTTGTTATCTTACTAGCCCTAAGACCTTAGCTGCTTTTTTGAGCTACTAAGTCAGGCATTTAGCTTGTGATGAGTTTGAGCCCACTAAAATTCCCAGATCTTTTTCATACAAACTGCTGTTTTCACATTTCCCAAACCGTATTATACTTGCTCCATTCTGCATTTGCTTGGCTGATTTTTTTCGCCCAAATGTAAGATTTTATTTATCCCTATATCTTATTAGATTTAGCTTATGATTCTAGTCTATAGAGTGTTTTATAGATCTTGAATCTGTCATTTGACATTAACTATCCTTTCATATCATCCTATCATTCACAAATTTGTCTTGATTCTTCCTCCATATCTTTATTTACCAAATCAGCAGCCTGGGAGGTGAGAGAAAATGCATAATCCCTGTGTGGTGGTGCCCTGGTACAAAATTCTAGTTTTTCCATGCTAGTTCTGGTTCTGATCCCCACTATTTAACCCCTAAATCTCTGACTTGTTTAAAGAGTATGGAAAAGATCTGAACCAGTCCACATTATGACTTAAGCTATAACAGCAGAAAGGGCCAGGAAGGGTATCATTTGGGATGCAAAACACTGGGGTTCTTCCAGAAGGCTAGCTACTAACACAACCAACAACATTGCACTGAGGCCTGATAGGACCTTGGCAAGGAAAGAAGCCAACTCTAGATTCATAGTGGTGCAAAAAGGAGACAGAGAATGGACCATGCTACAACCTAGGTGGAATCATCAGGGGACTGAACCAAAAACCCAAGAATTCTTCCATAGATTGAGGCCTACTCTTAGCCACTGCATCCAGGACCAATCAAGTAAGGCCTTCCCCCTATGAGCTGAGATAAGCCCAAGAAGTAGAAATCTGGAAGAAAGAGGTAAATTCCACTAGTCCAAGGAGAGCCTCAGAAAAAATTTTTAAAAATAAAAATCTTTCACCCAGCTTCAGGATTTTCTGTAGTTCTCACTGATGTTCAACATTTAGGGTGAGTCAGAATCTTATTGTAGACCAATCAGGTGATATTCATAGGTAACTATGGCCCTCTCATCCCCCCACCTACTTTAATCTAGTTAGTTTTTGATTGGTTGGGTTATGCTTTTATTTTCCACCTCCTTTTGTGGTCAAGTTAGAAATTCCTGCCTGCTGTCTATTATCTTGCCTTCTTTGCTTTCACTCTAGTCACTGATCAAAATGTTAAGATGAATCTTTCTCCCACATTTTCAAGCTTTAATCTACACTATTATATCCAATCTTAACAGTCAACTGAAATTGCTTTCTCCAAAGTTACCAATGATAATAATAGCAAGTGTTTATATAGTGCTTTAAGGTGTACAAAGGGCTTCATGAATATCTCCTTTTATTTCAACTACCAAATGTAATGGCTTCTTCTTAAAACTCATTCTTCTTGACCTTTCTTTAGCATTTAACACTACAGACCACCATTTTCTCCTAGATACTCTCTCCTCTCTACATTTTCATGACATTACTCTCTTTTTGTTCCCCTCCTGTGTATGAGTGTGCCTCCTCAGTACCCCTACATAGTAGGTAAGTACCCTGAGGGAAAAGCATATACCAATGTTGGTGTCCAAGCACAGTGTTATAGTTCCTGCATACTACTTCTGACTAATTCCCCTCCTATCACACCCCTAAAAGTTTGAGTTGCTTCAGAAGTACTGGAAAAGGTCTGGAATCACTCCACAGTGTCAAGATTAACTGTAGTTTTCACCAATATTCAGCAGGCATTGAGTCAGAACCTCACCATAGATGTAACCTCACCACTTTTCCCACTCCTTTTAATCTGGTTGGTTGCTAATTAGGTCAGTTTATTCCTTTCGTCTTCTTATCTTTTCAAGTAACCAAAATAGGAGATCCTTTCTGTTATCAGACTCACAAAGAAAGTATAAATTGGTACAGACTTGGTTAATTTATTCCAATTCTCATGGTGGTGCCTGGTGCAAAATCTTTGACCTTCAAGCTACTGTAGTCTTTGAGTGACCAACTGAGCTGCTGGAGAACATAGATTCAGCAAAATTACATAGTAATTGCTAAAAGTTCTATAGTACTTTCAGGTTTTAAAAGAACTTATCACAACTCTGTGTGGTGGCTACTTACAGGTATTAATATTCCCATTTTGTAAATGAGAAAACTAAAGGTCAAAAAGTTTAAGTGACTCACAATGATTTGTCCCACAGTGACCAAGTAAGAAGCAGCTCAGGTCCTTCTGACTCCAAGTCTAGCATGTTCATTACTATTTTACTATAATTTATCAGGAATTATTTGAAAATGACTGCAATAAAAAATATTTATAAAGTGATTTATATAAACTTTACAATTATTATCCATGTTGATCTTTTGCATAATCTGTTTTGTTAGTGTGCTCTCTGTTTAATCCCCTAGGAATCCTAGAGGACATCATGACACACATGACATGCCATTTTGGGGATTTTAGGAAACTTCAGCCTTGAAAAATCTCCAAATAAGATTCAGAGTTCCTTAGTAGTAGATTTCAGTATTTCATAATTCTAAGTTGGGAAGTCTCCAAAATGATCATCAGAGGAGATTAAGGAGGAAGAGGAAGAAATTTCCATGAGGAAGAATCTTTTAAATCTATTTAATTTGTGTCTAATACAAAGTAAATTAATTTTTTCTTCCAGTTGCACAGTTTAAAAAATGCCTTTCTAACCAAAGCAAAGTGCCTTTCTATTAGGCAAAATGTGGTTCAACATGTGGGAAATAAGTGTTTCAGTCTGTGTTCTGACATTTATGTGTATGTGAATTGCATATTTCTTTGCCTGGAATTTCAGGATGCCCATGATCTGGTGCCACCTTACCTTTCCAAACTTAAATTTCTGCCCTCCATCCACTCTGTACTTTGCCTACATTGGAATACTCTGTCTTCTTAACATGCCCAGTTTTCCACTTTAAGGCCTTGGCTCACAGTTTCATATGCCTGAATACCCTGTCTCCCCTCTATCTATGGAATTACTCCCCATCTTTAAAGTATAATTAAAATGCTGCTTCCTCCGTGAAACCTTCATTGCACTTGCAATGTCTTTTTGCACCTTAGACCTGTCACTTTAGATTCTCGTGAATTTGGCAGGTTATCATGGATTATGGTGCATTAAAAAAACTGTGTATGTCTTATTTCTCCAGTAGACAGTAAATTTTAAGAGGCCTGGGACCTGGGTCCTATGCAGAATTTTGTGTTATCTCCAGCGTCTAGTTCAATGTTTTACACTCATTAAGTGTTTAACAACTATATTACAGACCTGTGAGAAAACTGATGCGCAGACTCTTAAAAGTCCTATAAAAATGAAAGCTATTTTTAATATACAGTGTCCCAAAAGTCTTAGTGTAGTTTTAAGCCACTTAAAACTGCATTAAGACCTTTGGGACACTTTATTTATTGGTTGAATTGAATTGGCTGAATTATTATTTAAATATAAACTCAGCCACTGTCAACTGACCTTGGTAATGAAGGTCAAAAACAACCAAACATTTAAAATCTGTCATTGATATACTATTGTACCAGTTAATGGATATGACCAGGCATACTGCAGCCACAGAAATAAACACTGGGAAAATAGAGTCTATTGTTTTGTACATATTGTATAATAATGGTTTGTGCATTCAGATGTGATCTGAAATGTTTTTATTTTTAACAGCACCAAGATCTTTAACATATTAGAGTTTCTTTCAAAATATACTTTAGGTTGGGTATTGCTTCATTTTCGTACTTTTAATTTTAATTTTTCAGTGGTTGACCATGTCACTTAAAAGCAATTATACTTGATGAAAAAACATCCCTCTAATGACCTTCTATAAGAAATAATATAATTTTCTTCCATGACTAACATGTAGATGAATAAAAATATAGCAATTAATGTGCCTGATTCTTATCTTTATGGAGAAGAGTAAAGGCTCCCACAAGCCCACAGAAGGAACCCTCTATAGGTTTACATAAGGAAAAGTGACCTTTGATGTGATGCAGCCCTGTGACTAAGGGTAACTTGGCTGCAGCTCTCAAATGGGCTTGGCTTCAGGCAAGATAAAACTGGGGTTGACAACTTACATGGGGGGGGGCAGCAGCCACTACTGCATCCTGTTAGGATCATTTCTTGTAATGGAGAAAAGACTGCTGCTGGTGACTGTGGACACTGCTGGCGCTAGGGGGATCAAATTTTCCTTTCAAACCGGGCAAAAGCCTTATTTGAATGAAGAATGTGAGGTGAAACAAAGTGAGATTTTTCTCTCCTCTGGACTGAAGAGGGTCTCTTCCTTATGCAACCCTGAGAGCAAAATGGAAAAGGGGGCTTATCATTACATTATCAGCTTATTTTAAAACAGCTAATTTGTGGGGGGGAGGAGGGAAGAACGAGAAAGCCTAATTTGCATGAGATTTATGAGCTGTGCTTTTCTTGGTTATACAACCTTTTCCTCCCTCCCTCCCAGGCAAAACCTAAAAATATACATTTTCTACACCAGTGGACTCAATCTTTTTTTAGATTGTGTACCCTATCAGTATAGTTTTTTAAGCACACATCCCTAATATGGGGTATGTCAAAAGCCTTATCTCAAGGGTCTTAACAGCTTAAAACTACACTAAGATTTCTGGGATAGTCTGTATATGTATAATTTACCTATAAATTATACACACATTATGATACTAATATATTAGGTATATTATAAAACATACACAGAAACAATTTAAAAGGATATATTCAAGAATTAAACAACATTTTTAAAAACAATTTTTATTTAATGGTACAAAATATTTTTGTTTGCTAAATATTTTGATTATTAATAATATTTTAGAAAGTAACAACTGAATATGGCTCATTATTTTTTAAAAATTTGCCTTCACACTTTGTGATATAATGATTCAAAGGTCTGGTTCTGAATCTAGTTTGTTTTGATACTTGGTGTTTAGGTGAGAAAGATACCTCACAAAGACACTTAGATTCAGACTAAAGAAGTTCATCACTGGTTAGGCTTACTTAAACATGTACTAATTTTTCAATCCCATTCACTGATGATGTGAAAATTCTTGTTGAAATTCAATTAGTAAATTTCCATCTTTCCTATCAGTCGTTTGTGCAAAGTAATTAGAAGGTGCTGCATTTTTAACAAATGAGTTCAAAACCCATGAAGCTCTTTGGAAGACTTTTAAAGTAAGTTAGAAAATTCTTTTTCCAAGTTTTTAAAGGTGCAGATGTGAAAGTTTTTATACATGACATATTTTTTTGGCAACCAATGCTTAGTTTTAAATGTCTTGTTAAGCATTATGGTTTCATAGTATAATTAGCTAATATCTTGAGGTAAAATATATACATAGGGAAAGACTCCTTGTTAATTGCAGTGGATCTAAATCCAAATTTCAAGCATCTTGATTATTTTGGAGGGTTTTGGCCAACTTCTTGTCAGATTTTATTAGAATGTCATTGTTTTTGCCTCTGTAATTTGGCTGATTATGAAGTAGTAATAGGTGTAGAAGTGCCAGCTCTGCCATTTTCTTGGTTTTTGCTTTTTTGGTGCTTACATTATTAATATTTTCATCAAATCTATAGTTTCTTTACAGGAGTCTTGTTAACGCACTTGTTCATTTTGTGAAAGTTAGCTTAGTTAAAATTAGACAATATAAACCATAAATCCACTTAATAAAATGCACATAAACAGCAACAGATCAAAATACACTGAAATATAGTACACATGGAGTCACTGAAAGTGTAGCTCCTATTCTACCCTCAGGGTATTGTATATGACATATGACTGTGTCTGAAATATGGACCGAGGGAGACTGCCAGCACCAATCTATATTTAAATATTAGTTTAGCTTAGACTTTTAAAACTATTTTAGAAATTGTTCTACCTTCACATAACAACTTTCATGTCTTCTCCTTCATTCCCTGATACCACTACCCTAGTTCAGTCTTCAGTACCTCTTGCCTGAGCTGTTTTGACAGCCTTCTAGTTGGTGACCCTGCTTCTTCTCACTCTACTCCAATTCATACCCTGTGCAGCTGCTAAGTGGTTTTCCCAAAGCTTAAGTCTAATCATGTTATTCCCTGACTCAATAAATTCCAATGTCTTCATATTAACTCCAAGACAATCAAATATACATTTCTTTGGCATTTTTTAAAGTCTTTTATAACTGGCTCCAATAAACTTTCTAGTTGATACATTAATTCCTTTTCTATACTTTAAGATCTAATCACACTGGTGGTCTTGTTCTATCTTCTATCTCTCTGTTTCATTCCTGGCTGTCCCCCATGTTTGGACTGCACTCCCTCCTCACTGCTGCTTCTTTAAATCCTTTCCTTCTTTTAAAGGTTATGATACAAATCCAAAGGATTCATGATGGAAAAGGCTATTCACATCCAGAGAAAGATTTATGGAGTCTGAATGCATATTGAAGCAAATTACTTGCTCTCTTCTCTCTCTTTTTCATTTTGTTTTGTTTTGTTTCTTCCTCGTTATTTATCCCATTCTTCTTTACAACTTGACTAATGTTTAACGTGAAGGTATATGTAGAACCTATATTGGATTGCATGCCACCACGGAGGGGGAAAGGGGACAGAGAAAATTTGGAACTCAAAAACTTGTGGAACTGAATGTTATAAACTAATAGTAAATAAATAAAAAGTATTTTTAAAAAAAGACTCATTCCAAGAACCACCTCTGACATGAAGGTTCGTAGTCTGAATTTCTTGGTCCCCAGGGGGTAGTTGGTAGACTAATTTCCATGGGTTCATGAATGTTTTTATATTTTTTTTATTTAACTTAGAGGAAGTAGTTGCATCTCTTGCCACCCACCCCTCCTTAGTAGCAATCATGATTGCTCAAAAATGGCATCAAGCACAAGATTTTTGTATGCACACTCAGTCCTGACTTAATAATCCTTGTGCCATCTATACAGCCATTCATCACATATTATCAACTCTTTATTTTTTATTAAACTTTCATTTCCTTTGAAACTCTATGTATTTTATTTTATACATTTAAAAACATTCTCTTGAGAAAGGGTCTGTAAGTTTTACCAGACTGCCAAAGGGGTCCATCACACACAAAAAAATTAAGAATCCTTGTTCTACATGAAGCCTTTCCAGATCACTCCCTCTCCCCTACACCGCTAGTACCATTCTCCCTAAAACTTTAGCTTGTATTTAAAATTATTTTTGAAGTTAATTATATATGTACATGTTATTTCCTCCAAAAGGATGTAAGATACTGCTTTATTTTTGTCTGTATGTCCCAGTGCCTCCCACACTCTCTAGACATAATGCTTATTAAATCATTGATTAACATATTTTCTCTCTGGAACTCAATGCATAAACTTGTACCACCTCAATTTGAAGACCAGTGCTATAAGCTTCAGAGAACCTTTCATATTTTACTCATATATAAGAACCCTTAATTATCAATTAGAAACGACCAGGTGTAATTCTTTCATACCATATAAATGGAAGGGGGAAAGGGAATAGGCATTTGTAAAGCATGTCCTATGTACCAAGCACAATGCTGAGCGACTCAGGAATATCTCATTTGATCCTCACAAAAACTAGGGGACATAGGTGCTGTTTTTATCCCCATTTTACAGTTGAGGAAAATTAGTCAAACAGAGGTTAAGACTTTCTCACAGTCACATAGCTGGGAAGTGTCTGAGAACTTAAAACTCAGGTCTTCATGTCCTAGGTAGAGTAAGTGGTTTACTTACTAGAAAATCCTAATAATGACACTAGTTCCTCCCACTGATGCTTTCTGTTCATAAAACTTGAGACGTTAGTTCAGATACTATTATGCCAAAGGAAAGATGGCTCATGTTTACGATCTAAAAAGGAACAGTGAAGCACTTTGTTGGCAATGGGGGTGGACAAGCCATTGGGGAGCCAGTAGTTGGAGCATGCAGAGATATTCCCTGCCTGGGTGTAATCCCAAGAGACCACATACGTGGAAGCTTGGGGTAAGCCTACTTCTGGCCACGATGATTCAGATTGGTATTATGTGCTGAATAACTATCTAATTGACTATGGAGCAAAAACTGATGGCACAAGGATTATTAAGCCAGGACTAAGTGTGCATACAAAAGGGGTAATGTTGTGTTTGATGCCATGTTTGAGCAATCATGATTCCTACTACTAAGGAGGAGTGGGTGGCAAGAGATGCAACTACTTTCTTAAAGAGAAAGTCCAAGAGAGCATGCCATGTAGCATGTTTAGGAGAGGGAAAAAAAAGAGCAGAAATCCTCTTTCCTTTAAATCCAATGATTGTGTGGCTCTTCCTGGCTCGGTGACCAGTCCTCTTTGACACACTGCCCTCCCCCTGCTGCCATCAGGGTTGCTAAAGGATTGCTGCATCATCCCAAAGTATTTCATTCCTGAGCACACATACCCCTGGAAGTGGCTTGGGGAAGGTCAAGATCAGCTCAGTTCTACTGCTATTCCATTATGAATGATTGATAAATTAATGTAGAGTATAGTACAGATTACCAGGATAGAATGATGAAATAGATGAGTTTGGGAAACGCCTTATGATGGTACCAAATCATGATATAATAGTGATAGGGAACTTCAGTTATTTAGATGTAGGCTGGAACTCTTTCTCTGCCAGAAGAATAGGTAATAACTTCTTGATTTGTTTAATGATCAAAGGGAATTTGCTCTGGATCTGATTCTCACAAAAAAGGGATGGAAACCTTACAGAGAAATTACTATTGCATTATAGAGTTTGTGGTAAAGGACAAAAATAAAGACCAGTATGCTTTTAACGTGTACCCTAGATTTTGAGAGCGAACGTTTCAAATCATTCAGCACAAGAATAGTTAGGGTCCCATGGTCTAAAATTCTATAATAAAACTCTAGAGGGACACTCTCAAAAATGTGATTCTGAATGCACAAATAATTTAATTGAAGAGGTTTAGGAGAAATGTTCTCAGAATTAAAAGGAAGCCTATGTGGTACAATGTGAATAGTATTGATTCTGGAGTCAGAGAATCTAGATTCAAATCCTACCTCTTCTACCTGTGTAACTTTGGGCAAGTCACTTAATCTCTGGCCCTCAATTCTTTTTAAAGTGAGAGAAATGGACTACACCACCTTTAAGATTCTTTCCACCTTTAAATATATGATCCTGGACAGAGAACTAATCAAATAATGTAATTTTTTTTTTTAAAGTCACTTGTAGAATATAGAAACTGGGGAAAGTAACAGAAGAGAAGTGTAAAAAGTATGGCTTAGTAAAAATAATTTCAGAAGTGCTAAAGCTCAGAATGACTACAGGCTGGTAAAAAAAAAAGCTAAAGACAACCAAAAGGGTTGGAAGTATTTTTCTAAACTAAAATGAGGGAAAGAGCATAAGTAAAGAATGCTTATGGCAGACAGGACAATAACAACAGGCAACAGAGAGGACACAGAGCTGCTCAATTCTTATTTTGTTTTTGTTTATGCTTCCAAGGAGAATTATTTTTGCTTGGGAAGAAAGAGACTAAATTAATAAGGAGTTAATACTATATTTATGGAAAATACTGGCACTGAAAGTATAGAGGTATTCAGTATCTCCTCAGTCTGTGGAAGCTATTGATTGTTTTTTGGGGTTTTTTTGCTTTTTGGAGGGGGAAGGCAGGGCAATTGGGGTTAAGTGACTTGCCAAAGGTCACATGGCTAGTAAGTGTTAAGTGTCTAAGGTCGAATTTGAACTCAGGTCCTCCTGACTCCAGGGCCATGCTCTATTCACTGTACCACCTAAATGCCCTGAAGCTATTGATTTTTAATGAAACTGAATAACATTTTCAATACACAAATAAAACTACATCTTTAGTTCATTGTATCATGAGGCTAAGATTCTGTTACAAGAGTTTTGGGAAATGACTTTTCCCATCAGGTATGCCTACTACATATACAAGAAAAGAAATAATCTGACAGCTGGAGCCATCAAGATATAAAAAGAGTTGTATTTGCAGTCAGAAGATATTGGTTCATTAAATATTGACCGTCGCTTGCTAGCAACAATCATATTTACAATGAAACTCCCTTTTAAAAGTAGTATTGAAGAGCAACCTGACTAATAAACTATTATACCAAACATTAATTATTCATATTTTGTTACCTATTATTCCACATGACAGAGTTTTCTAGATAAAATTCAAATTTTATGTGCTAAAACTTTAACTTTTTTTAAAATAGAAAACTTTCTAAAATGTATCACACAATTTGCTTTCATTGATTCCTTCTTTTAGTCATTATTATGAATAATGGTCATTCTGGTCTTCTACAGATGAAAACATATATGGTATGAAACATGAATAAATGGGTACTAATCAAGGAACTTGCTTTCTTAACTAAATATTGATGCCTTTTGGTTATTTATCACACTTTCAAAAAGATGGAGTAATGGGTATGTAATTAGCTATGTGACCAACAGGGCAGTATAGCATGACTGTTTTTCTATAAAATGAACTGTTTATTCAAAGGCTACCACAACCTTCTATCAAGTGGTTTTCTTGGAAAGTTTCTTCTTTCCTGTTGCCATCAGCAGATTCAGCAGTTCATTACTCACTCATAACTATTACATCCACTACAACATCTTGTCAACTCAAACTTGCTCCTCATTTCTAGTAAATTAGTTGATTCAGTCTGAAGGAGAAATACTCTGCACTATTTCAGGAAGTTAAGAGTATTTAGAGAGGTATTTACTTCAAAGTCTATATATTTTTCAGTATCAGAAAATAGGAAAAAGTTTAAAGAAAGTTTAGGGACAGACAAAATTAAGCAAAGTCATTTTAAGGGATTTAACAATGAAAATGGGAGGTCAAGAAATAGATGAAAGGTGGGAAAAAAACAGCAAAAATTTTTATAGCAAATTAGGACAGAATAACTACCACTTTTGTTCTCTAACATCACAGTCCTAGTATACTGAGAGAGAAATTGAAGGAGCACTGAAAACAAAAATGGCCTCATACAGATGAGCTCCATGCTGAATGTGACACAGTTTTGAGGACCTTGAGAAACTGAGTCATAAGGTATCTGAAAGAGGGGAAGAAATCAAAAGTGTGTGGGGGAAAACTCAGACCCTATTAATCCCCCCTATCGAGAAAATACAAATAACTAGTTATCTGTATGCCTACTTTCATAAGATTTTTATGGATATAATCAATATTTATCCAGGAGATATTTGATTAGGATATAGGTAGGGAATAGGAAGGATTTCATAAACAATATTACACAGTAGACCAAATTTGTACCATCACACAACTGACTAAAAAACACAGAGCATACTGTTTGTAAAAAAGCATCTGATTGGGGCAGCTAGGTGGCACAGTGAGTAGAGTGCCGGCCCTGGAGACAGGAGGACCTGAGTTTGGATCCAGATGCTTAACACACACACACACACACACACACACACACACACACACACACACACAACTAGCCATGTGAACTTGAGCAAGTTACTTAACCCCAATTGCCCTCCAAAAAGCAAAAAAAAAAAAAGCATCTGATTTTGGTAAAACAAAATGCCATGTTATAGGTTCTCTCCTCTAACAGGGCTACCTCTTATGCATAAACCAATATTATATAAGATTTCTTGAAATATTAACAAAAGAGATAACCTCATTCAAACTACCTATGGTTACTAATAGGTAATGAGGAACAGGAAGACCCAATCTTGGCCTGTGAAGAAGATCCATTGCAGAGTTCAAGAAAAGGGATCCTCATAGACTGTGATATCCTCCACATGCTCCTGTTTGTATATGGCATCCTCCTGATTATATCAAACCCCAGAACACTGAAGAGTGCCCTAATGAGATCCACAATCATGCTGAGTTTGGGTCTGTTTTCACAGGCAAATCAAGTGGATGAAGAAAGCCCATCATCCAAACAATGATCTGTAGCTGAGTGAACAACCTGTGCGGCTCAGCCATCAGTATTTCTCTTGGACAGTCACTGAAAATAGAAGAGTTGGCCCCAGTTTAACAAGGGAAAGAGTGTAGAGGTTGGATTGCCTTTGAGAAATTGCAAAGTTCTTTTTGTGACCCTAAAGCTTCTCCCTGAAATAAAGACCCATCTTTTTAATAATAACCCATCTTTTAAAAATAACATTCTTTTGGGGTTATACCATTCTTAACCGTGGATCATGACAGTCTCCAAAGGAATGAACTGAAGAATTCTCAAACTTGTAATTGCTAGAATTTCTAATATTCAATAATATTCACAACTAAAAAAAACTGGTGAAGGTAAGAATCCTTATTTTATACCTGTTTCTAATGGGAATGCATCTAATATTTCTCTATTATGTTGACTCTGGGGGCTCATGGAAGAGATTTTTTTATTATGTTAATAAAAAATAGGGAGAGGTCTAATGGACTCGAGATATACAATCTTAGATAAGTCTACTGTATTAATTTCTTTTGTTGTACTACACATACTTGTTACAAGGGAAGCTTTTATTAGTTGGGGAAGGCTATGAACTTGACCTTTGTCCAATAGTTCCCTATTTGCATAGGGAACTCATGGATGAGAAAACTCCCTCCACCAATGCAAGTTATGATTATCTCTACAACTTAAAGTCTTAGGCACCCAGAGTGCTGAGAAGCTAAGTAACTTGTCCAGGGACACAAGCCAATGTGTGTCAGGGACCCAAACACAGATATTTCTGACTTCAAGGTCAGCTTTCTACGGGCATTAACAAAACATTTTAATGCACAGAAGAAAAAAAAGTGAAGAAGGGGACATAAGCATGTGGAGAAATTTTGTTACTAACTTGTTAGTATACACATATATGTATGTATGCGTGTATATATTTCTTTAAAAAACTGAATGTAACAAAGTCAATTTCTTATGCCATCCTATTCGAAGATTCATCTTTACATGTTGAAATGCTTGTATGTGCCAATGGTTGAACTCATAAAAAATAGGCTTAAAAATCCTTCTAGACTTAATATTTTTGTGTTTTTATTTTAAATTATCAATGCCATAGCAATCTTTTACAAAGGCTTTTTCCCGGCATCTATTGACATACAGTGATTCTTTTTTTTTTTTCATTTTTGTTTGTGTTTTTATTAGGAGGGGAGATTTTTGGGACCTGTGATTTAATGAGTATAGGCAAGGGAACTCATAATGAAGAAACTCCCTTTACCAATGAAGATTTGTACCTCTTCTATAACTTACAGAGTCTTAGAGAGTTGCCTAGGAGAACTAGAGGTTAAATGATTTGTCCAATCCTGCTCTTTCCAATTCTAAGGCATGTCATCTTTCCAACACTTCTTTAACTGTGGTTTACAACCCATGTGGGGTCACAAAAAAATCTGGCAACAGTAAAAAGGTTTCTGAACACACAATGACCAAAAATTAATTCAAAATCAAACACATAATGAATCCGAAGTGTTTCTGGCAGGGTTTGCCCATGTTGCATCATGCAACTTCACTGCAGCCTTGGTTCTGAACACACAACATGTGTGCTTTGCACTGCACATGCCATCACGCCCACACAGCACCAACGAACACTACCGAAACACAAAAAGGGTCGCGAGTGGAAAAAGTTTTAGAAGCCCTGCTCTATCCAATATGCCATCCCACCTCACTTTTTTGGATACACATTCCACATTTTAAAAATATAAGGTAGGTATTACTCATCCAAACGGACAGAGGGAAGCCACCTGGACAGCAGATATGTATCATAACAAATTATGTTTGCTTCTCAAATTTGTGTAGGAACTAAAAGGACCCAAGGGGCCCTTATAAGACATGTAATTGATCCACTGAACTAAGATAAATTTATGATGCTATTCAGTATGTCTTATGGTAAAGGTCTTTTGCCCCTTTGCAAATTTAATTTTTTAGTCAGGTGTTTTTAGCCCAGGGTCTGTGAGTATGTTATTTTTAAAATATATATTGATAACTATATTTCAAAATAATGGTTTCCTTTGTAATCTTATGTATTTTATGCATTTAAAAACATTACTCTGAGGGGCGGCTAGGTGGCACAGTGAGTAAAGAGCCAGCCCCAGAGTCAGGAGAACGGGAGTTCAGTTCCAGCCTCAGACACTTAACGTGTTAAAAAAAAAAAAAACACTAGCCGTGTAACCTTGGGCAAGTTACTTAACCACAATTGCCCTCCAAAAGGCAAAAACAAAAACAAAACAAAACAAAAAAAACATTACTCTGAGAAGAGGTCCATAAAGATTTGTCAGAATGCCAAAAGGGTCTATGACATAAAAAAAAGGTTAAGTAAATTCTAAATTCATCAAAAGTCTGAAATTTGTCTTTAGTTCTCCATTTTGCTATACCTAATGCCCTCATAATATTGGTGACAAATAAATCTGAGGTGGTGAAATAAGGTATCTGGTTTCTACTTGTCCTTTGCTACGTCTTTCAGTTTAACTTGACAAATAGTTGAGAGCTAGAGGAAAGCTTATCTGTCTAGATTAATTTAGAGGGAGCAGCCATGGAGTAAGGTTATAGAAGGCGAGGTCTAGCAGAGACTTACTGGCCTGGGCTATGAGTTCACATAGCAGACACTTAATAAAGGCATACTAACTATTGACTATGACTATGCACAAGTGATATCTCACTACTGACTCACTTTCAGGTGGATATCTGGAAATGGGAAGAATTAGAGAGCAGCTTCATGTATGTAGTAGCAGGACTTTTTTGAAGACCACATTGAGTTCCTTCCTGGAAAGGGCAGGCCTCTATCTATCTGATCACAATTCTGCCTACTATAGATCTTAAAGAGAATAAAAACACATTCCAGGAATTGACATTCTGAGACTCAACTTTACCAAGAATAGAAAAGAATGAAAAGAAACTAGGCCTAGCAAAATTATACAAGGCCAGTTTTTAATACTCCTTTGCCACTTCCAGGTCCTCTCCCCCTACCTCCATCACTTGGTAACCTCTCCTCCTTTCAGGTTCAAAATATGCATATCTACCATCCAATCAAAAACTTAGTAGCACTTGTCTACAGACCTCTAGGTCATTGCCTTTCCTTCCGCAGTGAATTCCATCTCTGACTCACAAATTTTCTCTCTTCCCCAACATTTGTCCTCATCCTGGGGAACTTCAACATGCATATTGACTCTCCTTCAAACACCCTAATCACTAACCACCTATTCATTACCTATATCTTACTCTTCCACTCCACCTGAGCCATATACAAAAGTAGTCATAGACTTGATCTTGCCATCACCTACAAATGCATCACTCTCCTTGTTCAAGGATTCCGGCACCTCCTTAATTTACCATAATCTATTGCCTTTTGTCTTTGTCTGCCTTCCCTTACAAAACCCCAGTCTTTGTCTTCACCAGGACCTCTAATCTCTTGACCCCTCGATTCTTTTCCAGGTCCTCAGCCCTGAATTAGTGGTTCTTTCCTCTTTTCCTCATCTTGAACATTTGATGAACTAGTTCAGTTCTATACTGTTCTCTTCTCTTGAGTCTTTGGCCCTCTTTTCATATCATCTATTGTGCCTGGCTAAGCCTCAGCCTTGGATCACTTCTACTATCTGCTTTTATTCCTACACACATGCTGCTGAATAAAGGTGGAGAAAATCACACAAATGCTCTGATTGGGTCCACAACAAATTTATATTACACAACCTCAACTGGAGTCTTCACTGCTGCTAGGCAATCCTTCTATATTTCCCTTATAAACACATTATCTCACTCCACAGCAGCTCTTCCAAATTTTTTCATTCCTCCTCTAACATCACATAGCTCCTTCTCACCTAGCTTCTCAGTTGAGAACCTTGCCTCATATATTATAGGAAAAAAAATTTGAGGCCATTTATTGTGAGCTCCATCTTCTCCCTTCTTCCTCATTTCATATCACTGAAATGTCTTCTGCCACTATCTCCTTCACTCCTGTCTCACATAAAGAGATGACCTCACTCATTACCAAGGCAAACCCCTCTACCTGCACAAGCAATCCCATTCCAAATCACCTCTTTCAGTAGATGCCTCCTATGTTATCCCTACTCTATCACTTATCTTCAATCTCTCCCTGTCTACTAGAACCTTCTCTACTGCCTATAAATATGCTCATGTCTCCCCCATCTTCAAAAACCCTCACTTGAACCTCCCATCTCCAAAAACTATCATCCAATATCTCTTTTGCTCCTTGTAGCTAAACTCATTGAGAAAGCTGTCTAATAATAGGTGCCTCTACTTTCTCTCCTCTCTCTCTTAACCTCTTAGATCCTGGCTTCCAACCTCATCATTCCACTGAAACTGCTCTCCCCAAAGCTGCCAATGATCTTTTAATTGCCAAATCCAATAGCCTTTTCTCAATCCTCATTCTTCTTGATCTCTCCACAGACTTTGACACTATTATCACCTGCTTCTCTTTGATACTCGCTTCTCTCTCTGTATTTTTGGGACACCACTCTTTCCTGGTTCTCCTCCTACCTACCTGTTCCTTCTCAGTCTCCTTTGCTCACTCCTCATCTAGGTTATGCCCTCTCAGCATGGGTGTTCTTTAGGGTTTTATACTGGGTTCACTGCTTTTTCTCCCTTTATACTATTTCACTTGGTGATCACCTCAGCTCCCATGGATTTAATTGTCATGTCTATGTCTAAATCTACCTATCCTGCTCTAACTTCTCTGATGACCTCCAGTATCACATCTCCAACTACTTCTCGAACATCTCAAATTGGATGTCCAGTTGACATCTTAAATTCAACATGTCTAAAATTGAACTCATCTTTCCCACTAAAATTTCCCCTTTCTAAACTTCCCTATTACTATAGGGGGCACCACCATTCTCTCAGTCCACCAGGCTTGCAACCTAGGTGTTTGTAATGGAAATGTAAATTTTTAAGATCTTCCCTGCCCCTAGGCTGAAGTGCACCTGGGGCTTGGGGTGGGAGGCTTGTTTTTCAGTAGATACTTTTTGATTGGCCTAAGGTTGTTACATTCTCTGACCCAGAAGGCTATATAATCCCTCATGTGAGGCTTTGCTTTGGGCCTCACTTTGAGAAGTGTTCTGTGATTTGATCAGATGAGACTCTGGGAAGCCATTGTTGAGAGTCCCCCCGCTTTGAAAAACCCAGATGCTGATTTGGAAACCTGTCTACTTGATCTGTTTCTCTGTCTTGATAATTCTGTCTGTATACTCTGAAGTTCGGGGTGCTGACCTTTTTCCCCTGAACTAGGTAAACGATACATATTCGACTGATTAAAGTAAGCTTGTTAACCAATTTTGAGTTGCTTTCCTTTATCAAAGCAGATCCAAGAACCTGTGGTGGCAGCCACCCTGGGGACCCTGGGGTGCTTGCTGCTACAGTGTTATCCTCAGCTCTTCACTATCTTTTACCTCCCATATCCAATCAGTTGCCAAGGTCTGTGCCCCAGCTCTTGAACATGCTGCTTCCTTCTTTCCTTTAATACTGCCACCTGGTGTAAGTCTTCATTACCTCATCCATGGACAATATCGTATTAGCCTGTGGTGAGCCAGCCTGTCTCAAGTCTCTCCTTATTCTATTCCATCTTCCATTCAGCTGTCAAAGTATTTTTCCTAAGGCACAGGTCTGAAAACCTCACTCCCTTACTCAATGAACTCCAGTGCCTCCCTATCATCTCCTGGATCAAACAACAAAATCCTCTGTTAGTATTCAAAGCCCTTCATTATCCAGCCTTTTCTGTCTCCCCTCCCTCTTTTTAGTCTTATACCTTTTACCTCACCCATGCACATACTCTTCAATTCAGTGACACTGGCCTCCTTGCTGCTTCACAAAGAAGACATTCCAAATCTCAGCTCTGGGAATTTTCTCTAATTGTTCCTTATGCCAGGAATGCTTTCCCTTCTAATCTTTCCCTAGAAACTTCCTGCTCTTCCTTCAAGTCCTAACTAATAGGACCTTCTATAGGAAGCCTTTCCCAATCTCTCTTAATTCTAATGCCCCCCCTTGTGTTATTTCCTAGTTAACCTATATATAGCTTGTTTGTACATATTTTGCTTATTTGTTTGCTTATTGTCTCCCCCATTAGACTGTGATCTCCTTGAGGGAAGGAACTGCAAATAAATTGGAAATGTAAAGGATTCTTTTAGTTGGGTAAATATTTCTGCTTCCCTTCCTACCTTCTATACTTAGATTGTCTGTTTTTTCTCAGTTTTAATATGTTTGCCTAGGAAAACAGTATCCTAGGAAAAAAGAAAACAAAAAACAAAGGCAAATCTGAATAAACTTAATATTCTAATGTGAATAATTGGTTTACCTGAGATATTTCTGCTAAATAGGCACGACGCTCATCATTGGTCTTATGGAAAGCCTAAATTAAAAATACACATTGAATTAAACAATGTTAATAATAACATTAATTAATAAATTTGAATTATCTAGGAACTTCTTAAGTTACATATTTCTTATAAGGATTTCATGATACTACATACTGTTTTCTATATAAGACATTAAATAGCATAGTAATATCTAAAAAGAGTTGTTTGTTGAATGGAATGAAAACAAACCTTTGATGCTTGTTCCAGTCTAAGCTCATACTCTTTTACTTGATATTCAAGACTTCGTTTTTCTTTTTCTAGCTGTTTAAGTAACTGACTTAAAGAATTCTGGAATTATAGAAAACAAATTTATCACATATATGCATCAATAATTACAGAATTTTGTACAACCTAGATTTTAAATTATATGCTTCAAATTTTGTATAGGAATTTTTTTCAATGCTAACACTATATTCAAAAGAAATACAGAGACATGCATTCAAAAACTAGTATTTTTAGCTGCTTACTTCACATTATAACCTTAACTTCTCATAGACTTCCTTTCTTTAAGAGATTTTTCTGGAAACTTATGGTTAAAATAACAATTTGAAAGGTAGTAGAGGAGCCTAGCTCCTCTCAATAGCAATAATATCTCAGAGAGAATCTATAATGAATAATCATAAAGAAAACCAAAGACAACAAAAAGCAAACTCCTTAACCCAATCTAAAAACTGTACAAAAGGCAGTGTGAAGCTGGCAGAAGTTGTTAGAGAGGTCACACAACAGAAATCAGAGCAAAACTCCAGTTAATATAGCTGAGGGAAGAGGCTAGAAAATCACCACAAACTCCTACCATAAATGGGGTTGGCAGGTAAAGGCTGGGAAAAGGGTCATTCCAGAGTAGACGGAATGATATATTGTAAATAACCTGAATTAGATTGTTGCAAGCCATTATGAGCTCCAGTAACCAGAGGCCTGAAGTCAAAGCAGAACAGAATACAGGGACAGACCTGATCCTAACATGTAACTGGAGAGGGAAACATTTCAAATGTACACTCTCTGGAGCACTATGAACAATAGCAATAGAAAGGGACAACCAAGGACCTAAAGACTGATTTTAAGGGGGTTTGTGCAAGAGGTCTGAGACCAGCACGATTGCCAATACCTGACTGGTTCTTCTCAGGGCCACAGAAAGAATAGAACCAATTCCCAGTTATGGCTTATTCAAGAAGATAGAGATTTCCTAAAGCCAGAAACTATAGTAGGAGACAAGAACTAAGGCAAAAGTTGGAGCCAGTACCAGCCATCCCATCCAGATAGGAATTGGTAGCAGACCCAGACTATAGAGGGACAGAATTTAAAAAGAAAAAGTTATGTCAGATCAATAATGCAAGAGTGGGCTGCTGTGAGCACAGAGTCCCAAATCCAAGAAATGGGGCTGGAAATATGAAAGAAAATAGCAAAAACAATGAAGAAATTGCATGGGCTAAGAGAAGCCAAGAGGCAAATCCAGAAGAGAGTAATTCTGTAACAACTATAATCAGAGAATTGGGGGTAGGGGAGGGGGGAGAATGTCTTGGCCCAAAACTCTGTATAAATAGCTGAAAAAAAAAGAAAAGTTTTTTCCTTAATGAAATTATAGTTCAAGAGGAAAAAGTTGTAAGAAAAATAGAAAAGCAGAAATTTTTACTTAAGTAGTAGACTCCACAAAAAATAAAATGGAGTAAACATAACTCAACAATTTCATGAGACAAGAAATATTAAAATAAAGTCAAGACTTAAAAAAATATAAAGTACTTGACGATGAAAGATAACTAACCTGGAAAACAGGTCAAGGAAAAATAATTGATGAATCAAGATTATCTCTTAAGGGGTGGCTAGGTGGCACAGTGAGTAGAGCACCAGCCCTGAAGTCAGGAGAACCTGAGTTCAAATCTGGCCTCAGACACTTAACATTTACTAGTCATGTGACCTTGGGCAAGTCACTTAACCCCAATTACCCTGCCCTCCCCCTCCAAAAAAAAGAAAAAAAAAGATTATCTCTTAAGATGGCAGTATGAAAGGTTATACAGAAATCCAGCTCTTCTCACATACTGCCTAATTAAAATCTATGAAGGCCACCTGATCAAATAATGATTGAAAGATTCAAAGAAAAATAATAGTAATATCTCTCATCCAGCTTATGATTGCGCGTGCGCGCGCGCACACACACACACACACACACACACACACACACACACCATTAATGTGTGGGGCTCTTCTACCTGGGAAGCCATCAGGAGTATGGGCAAACAATTCAAAATCTGCTAGCATTCTGATTAGACACACCTTCAGGGACACCTGAAACCTGCCCAAAGTGCTTCAGGTGGGTCAGAGACTCCAAATACTTTGATACTGTGACCACTGACATAGGGCCAGAAATCTGCAGTACTCTGACCTGAGATACTATAGAGGTCCTTGAAAACTGATGCACTTAGAACCCATAGGATACAGGGGGAACTGAAACCTGTCAGGGTTTTGAATACAAACACAACACTGAAGTTGGAAACCAATGATAGGAGCCCAAGACATTGAGCTCAGCACAAAAGGGGGCAAAGCCTGGCCCTGGCCCTATGTCTACACATAAGAAACTGAGACTAGAGGTAGGAGTAAACACAAGAATACACTGAACAGGGGTGGCTATGTAGCACAGTGAACAGAGCACCAGTCCTGGGAGTCAGGAGGACCTGAGTTCCAATCCAGCCTCAGACACTTAAAACTTACTAGCCGTGTGATCTTGGGCAAGTTGCTTAACCCCAATTGCCCTAAAAAAAATAAAAGAATACACTGAACACTATGATGAAATATTATAAGCCATTTGATGTTCATGAGATTTGAAAACCAAAAGAGTGTAACTCTTCATATCAATTACAAGAACAACAGAAATTGCTTGGACCCCATGCCTGCAAGTCTACGTGGAAATACATACACAAGAGATTCTTAAAAATCAAATTATAAATGAAATAAGAGCTCTGGATGACGGAATTAGAAAGAGAATAGGTTGGAATAGAAGCAAGAAATTACCCAAACAACAAACTTACTAAAAATAGAAACAGAGACCCCAACTCAATGACCCCATGATAGAAAAAAAACATTAGAATAAAGGCAAAAGCATGAAAAAAATAGAAACAAATATAAGTTATCTTATTTAAAAAACAACATAAAGAAAATATCTGGAAAAATATATGACAACAATCATTTAACTATTAAAATAATGACAAAACAAAAAACTTGGATATCATACAATTTCAAGAAATAATAAAATGAAAACTGATATATAAAAATGAAATACTGATCTATAAATATGTAATATATTTAATCATAATAAATAATCAATAATAATTAATAAATATTATGTATTTATTATATATAAATATAATATATAAAATGAAAATGGATCTATAAAAATCAGAAGGCAAACTAAAATAAAATTTATGAGTCACCTCCTAAAAGTAATGCCAAAATGAAAATATTCAAGAATATCATTGCCAAAATACAGAACTACTAGGTCAAAGAAAAATATTTCAAGCATCCAGAAAAGGAAAGAGTTTAAGTACCAAGCAACCACAGTCATGATTACACAAGACTTGCCAGTAATAATGATAAAGAGAAGAAAATCTTGGAATATGGCATTACATAGGACAAAAATGAAGGCTTACAATAAAAAATAACCAAACTAGCAAGATTCTTTAATGACTAAAAGTCTTTCAATTATTCCTGATGAAAAGATAAGTGCTGAGTAGAAACTCTCAAATGCAAATACCAGAATGCAGAGAAACCTAGAAAGGTAAATACATTTGGGCAATTGGAAGGGGCTAAATGATGGAGAACTTAGATTCTAATGTAGGGAGAAGAGACAAGTGTCCTTTCAGAACCTTAATGTCTTTAAGGGTAACAGTAAGAGTTAAGACAGAAGGCACAGGAACTGATTTTGTTCAGCTTCAATGGTTTTAAGAGGAAGGAAAAGAGAGAGAAAAAGAAATATATTAGGGAATGAGGGAGAAGGGGGCAGAACTACTTTCTAATTATTGGGGTGTAGGAGGAAATTACATAAACATGGAGAAAGGTATAGGAGCAGCAGGCATTATATGAACTTTACTCTTACCTGAACCAGACAAATGAGGCTTGCATACACATATACACACCAAAGAGTTTGGTCCAGAAATATTTTAAAGTCAACAGAGAAATAGTCAAGAATAGTAAAAGAATGGGAATATAAGACAGCACAAGAAGAAAATAGCCACAACCAAAACAAATTTCAACTCTCAAGGGCAAATCACAAATGAAGCAATAAAAGGAAGGCAGTAAAGGTAAGAGTAAGTGATTGGGGTCCATGCAAGGAGAAGAGAGGAGTTAAAGTGGAGTGAAAGCAGACCATTTTAATTTTGGACTTTTGTGTTGATCACATTTTTTCTCTTTTACCACCTCCTTCTTCTTAAGATACAATACAATAAACATTGATGAAGTGCCTCCTGTATGCTAAGCACTGTGGCAAACACTGGGAATATAGCTTCTTTCTAAAGGGGATAGTTGGGGGCAGGGAAGGAAGGAAGAGATGAATAGTTGGATTGGTACAGCACTAAATTTGTGAATTAACTTATTTAGTGTAATTTTTATAGGCCTAACCATAAATGGCTTTTTTTTTGAGTAGGAAGACCTCCACATATCAAAGAAAAATGGTTCAAATCATACAAGGCTATTCCTCATTCAAGAGAAATTTTTTTTTAAAAACCCGCAAAATTAAACCATGACAAACCATAGAAGTAAAAGTAATTAGTTTTCACTCCAAAATAATTTATCATGAAAATTTGAGCTTTCAGTGAGAAAAGAGAGATTTATTCAATTTCAGCAAAAGGGAGCAATTAGATGCTTTTGGGTCTTTCCCAGGTTGTCTCTTTTATTATTACATTTCTTCCAGTGCCCTATTATCCCAATCATGTTCTGTGTCCTAACCATAACCTGCAATCTACTCCCAAATGCTTAGCTAGGCACTACCCTTCTTTTAAAATTTTTTTTTATTTTTAATCTATTTGTTTTTAGTTTTCAATATTCAATTCCATAAGGTTTGTTTTCTTCCCCTCTCTCCCTTCTCTCTTCCCAATATGGTATGCAATATAATATGGCTCTACACATACATTCCTATTAAACACATTAGTCATATTGAATAGAAGAATTACAATGAATGGCGAGACCATGAGAAAGAAAAAACAAAACAAAACAAAACAAAAAAGAAAATAGTCTGCTTCACTCTGCATCCCAACTCCATAGTTCTTTGTCTGGATGTGGATGGCATTTACCATCATGAGAACTTTGGAATTGTTTTAAGTCATTGCGTTGTTGAGAAGGGCTAAGTCTATCAAAATCAGTCATAGCACACTGTGGCTGTTTCTGTGAACAATGTTCTCCTGGTTCTGCTCACTTCACTCAGCATCAGTTTATATAAGTCTTTCCTGGATTTTCTGAAGCCTACCTGCTCATCATTTCTTTTTTTTCCTCTTTCTTTCTTTTTTTTTTTAAATGCTTTATTAACTTCTGATTTACATCGTTCGTTTCCGCCAGATTTTGAGTTACAAATTTTCTCCCTGTTTTTCCCCCACCCATCCCCCCAAAACAGCAGTCCCACAGGATATCCCCACCTCTGATCTGCTCTCTCCCATATTTTCTCCCATACCTGTTTCAACTTTTCCAGTAGGGCATGGTGGATCTCTGTATTTTCCAATTACATGTAAAACAATATTGATAATAGTATATATATATATATATATATATATATATATATATATATATATATATATATATATAAACATTTGATTTTAAAACTTTGAATTCCAGATTCATTCCCTTCCTCCCTTATCACCCACCCTTACTGGGAAGATAAGCAGTTCAGTATAGGTTGTACATGTGTGGCTAATGCAAAACAATAACATAGCAGATATATTGTAAAAGACTGACTATATTTCCCTCCCTCCTATCCCACATCCCACTTGTTCTATTCTCTACTTTGATCCTGTCCCTTTTCAAAAGTGGGTGCTTCCAACTTCCCTCCCCCCCCAGCCTGCCCTCCCTTCC
>NW_027187419.1:72398405-72426449 GCF_028583685.1 Petaurus breviceps papuanus
CCCCCCCCCCCCCAGCCTGCCCTCCCTTCCATCATCCCCCCTCACATCCCCTCCCCCCCCTATTCTCCTGGAGGGTGAGATCCCCTATTTAGTGTGTATTTCCCTCCCTCCTCAAGCCAGATTCAATAGGAATAAGGTTGACCCATTCCCTTTTGCCTTCCTATTCTTCCCCTCCATTGTAACCATTTTCCCTTGCCTCTTCTGTATGAGATAGTTGCCCCACTCTGTCTCTCCCCATCTCCTCTCATTATATCCCTCTCACCTCTTAATTTCACCTTTTAAGTATCATCCCTTCCTGTTAAATTGGTCCCATGCCCTCTATCTATGTATACCTGTAAACATATATACACACATTCACATATGTATTCATATGCCTGCATACCTTCATATAAAGACATATATATATATAATATATATATATATATATATTTCTAATCCCTTCAACTACTGAGAAAAGTTTCATAAGTTACAATTATTGTTTTTCCATGTAGGAATGTTAATAGTTCAACTTTGGCCAAGTGGCTCAGCAAGCAAGAGCACCGGCCTCAGTGCCGGGACGACCCAGATCAAATCCGGGCCCAGACACCCAGCACCACACCCAGAAACAACAACTGGCCATGCAACCCCGAGCAAGCCACTCAACCCCAATTGCTTAAAAAAAAAAAATAGTTCAACTTTGATAAGTTCCTTATGATTTCGTTTCCCTGTTTACCTTCTCATGCTTCTCTTGCTTCTTGTATCTGAATGTCAAATTTTCTATTCAGCTCTGGGTTTTTCAGCAAGAATGCTTGAAAGTCCTGTATTCCACTGAATGACCATATTTTCCCCTGAAACATGATACTCAGTTTGGCTGGGTAGGTGACTCTTGGTTTTAATCCCAGCTCCCTTGACCTCTGGAATATCACATTCTAGGCCCTTCGATCCCTCAGTGTAGAAGCTGCCAGATCCTGGGTTATCCTGATTGTGTTTCCACAATATTCAAATTGTTTCTTCCTGGCTGCTTATAATATTCTCTCCTTAATCTGGGAATTCTGGAACCTGGCTATAATATTCCTAGGAGTTTTCTTTTTGGGATCTTTTTCAGGAGGTGATCGGTGGATTCTTTCAACCTCTATTTTGCCCTCTCGTTCTAAAACATCAGGGCAGTTTTCTTTGAGAACTTCCTGGAGGATGCTTTCCAGGCTCTTACTTTGGTCATGGCTTTCAGGTAGTCCAATAATTTTTAAATTATCTCTCCTGGATCTATTTTCCAGGTCAGTGGTTTTTCCCATGAGATATTTCACATTGCCTTCTATTCTTTCATTTGTTTGGATCTGTTTAACAGCATCTTGATTTCTCATAAAGTCATTAGCTTCCATTTGCTCCAATCTAATTCTGAAGCAATGATTCTCCTCAGTGAGCTTTTGAGATTCTTTTTCCATCTGGCAAATTCGACTTTTTAAGGCATTCTTCTCCTCATTGCCTTTCTGAGCCTCCTTTGCCATTTGAGTCAGTCTGTTTTTTAAGGTATTATTTTCTTCCGTCAGGCTGATGACTCTCATTTCATAATTTTCTTGCATTGTTCTCATTTCTCTTCCCAATTTTTCCTCTACTTCTCTTATCTGCTTCTTAAGGTCCTCTATGGCCTGTAACCATCTTGTATTTTCCTTTGAAGCTTTTGGTGCAGGAGTTCTGACTTCACTAATTTCCTCCTGTTCCATGCCTTGCTCCTTCTTATCCCCAAAATAGGAGTGTAATGTTGGAATCTTCTGTCTGCTTTGTTTCCTTTGCCTGCTCATTTTGCCACTCAATGATTTGACTTTTAGGCTTTTTGCCACAGTAGGACTCTGCCACCAGACAGGGGAGTTTTCGTCCCAAACGCTGGGGTTTTCTCAGCTGCTGGAGGTATTAGATGGGTGCCCTCTCTGAGGTCTCCACACGCTCTGGCAAGCTGGACACACACCCCAGGACCTCCACCCTAGACTGCAATCCAGATCCAAGCAGGTTAAAGCAAGAGCGCTGACCCCTCAGACTGGTGCTTGGTCCCCCTACACTCTGCAGGCCAGGAGCTGAAGCCGCCACGTGGCACTGGCAGGCTGTGCCGGAGTCTCAGCGGTTTCTTGCCCCGGGGATAAAAGCCACACACTCCCACTTACTGGGTCCCAAAGTCCAGAATGCACTGGCCTCTCACCTTGTCCTTCACATCTATGTGTTGATAAATCTGGAAACGGCCACAGCTGCTGCTGATCTGGAGTCCCTCTGGCTGGCGGCTGGTCAGGCCCGCCCTGGGGCTAAAGCCTCGGTGTGGGGCTGGGCTCGGCTCCCAGAGTGCTGCACTGGCCGATTCCTGCCGGCCTGCCAGGCTGTTCTCAGCGGGAGGTTAGCTTCTCTGTGTCATTTTGTGGGTTCTGCAGCTCCAAAGTTTGTTTAGAGTCCCCTTTTTACATGGATTGGGGAGGGTGGAAGCCGGAGCTGCGGGAGGGTCGTGCTTCTACTCCCCTGCTCATCATTTCTTATAGCACAAAAGTATTCTATTATATTCATATACCACAACTTGTTCAGTCATTCCCCAATTGATGGGCATCCCCTCAATTTCCAGTACTTGGCTACCACAAAAAGAACTGCTATAAATAATTTTGTACACGTGGGTCCTTTTCCCATTTTTATGATTTCTTTGGGATACAGTCCTAGAAGTGGTATTGCTGGGTCAAAGGTTATTGCACATTTTTATAGCCCTTTGGGCATAGTTCCAAATTTAGGCACTACCCTTCTGCTAGTTACTATGTCCTCCTTTTCCAATCTTTGTCTTCTTGGAGAACCAGTTCAATTCTACACTATCTGTTTTGTCAAATCCCTTATTCCTTTGTCCCCCATTACTGATTTTACCTTATCAAATCTCAACTCCTACCATCAGCTTCCCTTGCTTCTATATTCTGCTGAAAAAAACTAAAGGAAGATACAAAAATTATGTTGACTGCATCCAATACAAATTTATGTTATCAAATCTTAACTGGGCCCTGACTATAGCAAGATAATCCTTCTGCTCCTTCCAATGAGGTATTTTATGTTTTCTTCTATTTTTTTCATTTTTAAAATTTTGTTTAATTGATTCTTGATATAGAGTCATTAGCTTCCATTCACCCAGTTCTAATTTTTAAGGAATTATTTTCTTCTGTTAGTTTTTATACTCTCCCTTTTCCATTTGGCCAATTCTATTTTTTTAATGAGTTGTTTTCTTTTTTCCAAGCTGTTGACTCCTTTTTCATGGTTTTCTTGCATCACCCTCATTTATCTTTGCAATTTTTCTTCTACCTCTCTTATTTGATTTTTGACCTTTCCCAGGGGGACCTTTTGGACTTGAGACCAATTCACAATTCTCTTTTGAGGCTTCATATGTAGACATTTTAACATTGTTGTCTTCTTCTGAGTTTGTGTTTTGATCGTTCTTATTGCCACAGTAGCTTTCTATGGTTGGGGCTTTTTTTTTTCACTTTTTGCTCATTTTCCAACTATTTTGTGATTTCTAAAGTTGAGTTCTACTCCTCAGGCACTGGGGGCACTGTCCCAAGTTTCTTATGCTGGGGGCCAGGGGCCTGGGCTTTCTGGAGCTAGCAGTTTACTCACTGTGCTGTGGTAGCCTGGCCTAATTATACCTCTTGTTCTTGTTGCTCCTGTTTTACTGGTGCATGAATGAAGCCTTACAATTGGTCCATGGTGCCACTGGTCTGCTGAGCCAGGACCAAGAGGCCAAGGTTGCTGATCTGTGCTGGGGGTAGAAGCCTCTTGCTGGCTTGCCGGGACACTGCCTGCACTGGGCTGTGTTCCTGTTTTACCCAAGAGAGACAGACTTTTCTTGCAGTCCTTCTAAATTATCTTCATCCTTTCCTTTTTTTTTTTTTTTTTTTTGCTTTTGGGAAAGCAATTGGGGTTAAGTGACTTGCCCAAGGTCACACGGCCAGTTTTTTGTGTTAAGTGTCTGAGGCTGGATTTGAACTCAGGTCCTCCTGACTTCAGGGCTGGTGCTCTGTTCACTGCTCCACCTAGATGTTCCATTCATCTTTTCCTTTTGTGGATTCTGTCACTCCAGAATTCATTTTGAGGTTAACTGGAAAGCTCTCAGGGAGTTTCCTGCCTTTTCCCCACCATCTTGGCTCCACTTCACTTCTATACTTTCCAAATTAATTTTCTATCCTATTCATTACAGCAACTATTTCAAATCTTCTCTTCTTAAGCCTCCCCTAGAATTCCTACCCTCACCCTTTTAGCCGAAGACACCTTACCAAAAAACTTTAAGGTCAAATAGATACCACTCTTCTCCCTCCTCCTCATCTTAAATTTCTCTGATATCATCTCTATCTTTTCCTTTACTCAAGTCTTTGCCTGAGCCAACCCCTCTATAGGACTCTTGATCCCATCTCCTCCCTCTTCAAAGAAGTTTGCTTCCATGATCTTAACAATCTCTCTAATCTTCAACTTTCCCTATCCATGTTTTTTTTCTTTTCTAATTGACAAATACATATAAGTACATATATATGTATATGCATACACAGGTATGATCTATGCACCTATACATATGTATAGGTGTGGTCTAACTAATATCCCTTAGGAATATGAAGTGGAAATGAAGAATAGATTTAAGAGATTAGATATAGAGCAGAGATGGGGAACCTGTGGCCTTGAGGCCACATATGGCCCTCTAGGTCCTCAAGTGTGGCCATTTGACAACTCCAAACTTCACAGAATAAATTCCCTTAATAAAAGGATTTGTTCTGTAAAACTTGAACTCAAAAGGCCATACTCAAGGACCTAGAAGGCCACATGTGGCCTTGGGGACACAGGTTCCCCACCTGATCTAGAGGTTCACAATATTGTGCAGGAGGCAGTAATAGAAAACATCCTAAGGAAAAAGAAGGGTAAGAAAGCAGAATGGCTGTCTGATGAGGCTTTACAAATAGTTGAGGAAAAAAGGAAAAGCAAAAGGGAAAGGATAAAGGGAAAGATATACCCAACTGAATGAAGAATTCCAGAGAATAGCAAGAAGGGATATTTTCTATAAATGAACAATACAAAGAAATACAAGGAAACTGTGGAATAGGAAAAACAAAAGATCTCTTCAAGAAAAGTAAAGATAGCAAGGGAATGTTTCACGCAGAAATGGGAATGATAAAAAACAAAAATTGTAGGGACTTGACAGAAACAGAAGAGATTAAGAAGAGGTGGCAAGAATACACAAAAGAACTATATAAGAATGATCTTAATATCACCGATAACCATGATGGTGTGGTTACTGATCTAAAGCCAGACATCTTGGAGAATGAAATCAAGTGGGCCTTAAGAAGCATTGCTAACAAGAAGGTTAATGGAGGTGAAGGAATTTCAGCTGTTATTTAAAATTCTAAAAGATGATGCTGTTAAAGTGCTATATTCAATATGCCAGCAAATTTGGAAAACTCAATAGTGGCGACTGATTTGGAAAAGATCAGTTTATGTCCCGATCTTAAAGAAAGGCAAAACCAAAGAATGTTCAAATTACTGAACAACTGAGCTCATTTCATATCAAGGTTATGCCTAAGATTCTGTGAGCTAGGCTTCAGCAATATATGGACCAAGAATTAGCAGAAGTGCAGGCTGGTATTCAAAGAGGCAGAGGAACTAGAGACCAAATTGCCAACATTCACTGGGTTTTGGACAAAGCAAAGGAGTTCCAGAAAAATATATTCTTCTCTTTCATTGACTACACTAAAGTCTTTTACCATGTGGATTACAACAAAATGTGAAAAGTCCTCAGAGAGATGGGAATACCAGATTATCTTGTCTCCAGAGGAACCTGTATTTGGGTCAAGAAGTAATAGTTAGAACTGAACATGGAACAACTGATTGGTTTAAGATTGGAAAAGGAGTATAATAAGGCTGTGTATTGTCACCTTATTTATTTAACTTATATGCAAAGTATATCATGTGAAATGCCAGGTTAGAAAAATCAAAAATAAGAATTAAGGTTGCTGGGAGAAATATTAACAATATCAGATAGGCAGATAATAGAAACCTCTTGATGACAGTGAAAGAGGAGAGTATAAAATCTAGCTTGAAGCTTACCATAAAAAAAGTGATGAAAGCAATATTGGATTTTATATTTTTGGGCTCAAAGATCTCTGCAGATGGTCACTGCAGCCATGAAATTAAAAGATGTTTGCTCTTTGGAAGGAAAGTTATGGCAAATCTGAGTAGCATACTAAAAAGCAGAGATATCACCTTGTCAACAAAGGTCCATATAGTCAAAGCTATGGTTTTTCTAGTAGTAATGTGTGTGTGTGTGTGTGTGTGTGTGTGTGTGAGCTGGATTACAAGGAAAGCTGAGCACCACAGAATCAATGTTTTTGAATTATTGTGCTTGAGAAGACTTTCGAGAGTCCCTTGGACAGCAAAGAGGTAATATATCAGTCAATACTTAAAGAACTTAACTCAAAAAAAATTTAACTTAGACTCTTCTCTGGAAAGGCAAATACTAAAGCTGAAGCTTAAATATTTTGACCACAAAGAAAACAGGACTCATTGGAAAAGACCCTGATGGTGGGAAAGATTGAAGGCAAAAGGAAAGGCGGATGGCAGAGGATGGGATGGATAGATAATGTCATGGAAACAACAAACATGTGGATAGATTTCAAGAGATAGTGGAGGATAGAAGGACTTGTTGTGCTATGGTCCATGGGGTCATGAAGAGTTGGACATGACTGAACAATTGAACAACAAACAACACAAACACACTTGTCTCCCAATACTTAAAAAAAAATCCAAAACTTTTTTCTAACTTTTGAGTTCCAAATTCTTTCCCTCCCTCTCTGAGATGGTAAGTAATCTGACATAGTTCATGCATGTAAAATTGTGTAAAACATTTCCATATTAGTCATTTTGTATAAGACTCCTCAAAGAAAAGAAAGAAAGGAAGGAAGAAAGAAGGAAAGGAAGGAAGGAAGGAAGAAAGAAAGAAAGAAAGAAAGAAAGAAAGAAAGAAAGAAAGAAAGGAAGGAAGGAATAAAGTAAGGAAGGAAGGGAGGAAGGAAGGAAGGAAGAGAAAGAAAGAAAAGAAGGAAGGAAGGAAGGAAGAAAAAGAAAGGAAGAAAAAGTAAAGGAAAGAAGAAAGATGAAAATAGTATGCTTCAGTCTATATTCAGACAATATCAATTTTTTCTCTGGAAACGGACAGCATGTTTTATCATGAATCCTTTGGGATTATCTTAGATTGTCGTATTGCTAAGAATAGCTAAGTCATTTGTAGTTGATGACAATACAATTCTGCTGTTACTATTGATAATGTTCTGGTTTGGCTCACTACATTTTGCATCATTTCATATAAGTTTTTCAATGTTTTTTTCTGAAATCCACCTGCTCATTTCTCACGGCATAATAATAATCCATCACAATCATATACCACAACTTGTTCAGGCATTCCCAATTGATAAATATTCCCTCTATTTCAATTCTTAGTCACTACAAAAAAAAACTGCTATAAATATTTTTGGACAAATGTGTCCTTTTACCTTTTTTCCCATTTCTTTGGGATGTAGACCTAGCAGTGGTATTTTTGGATCAAAGAGTATGCACAGTTTTATAGTCCTTTGGACATAGTTTCAGATTGCTCTCCAGAGTGGTTGAATCAATTCACGGTTCCATTAACCATTAATATTCCCAGTTTTCCCACATCCTGTGCAACATTTATCATTTCCCCTTTTTGTCATATTAGTTGATCCCAATAGCTGTAAAGTGGTACTTCAGAGTTGTTTTAATTTGTATTTCCTTAATCAACAGTGATTTATACCATTTTTTTCATATGACTACAGATAGCTTTGATTTCTTTGTCTGAAAACTGCCTGTTCATATCCTTTGAGCATTTATCAATTGGGGAATGACTAGAATTCTTATAAATTTGACGCAGTTCTCTATATATTTGAGAAAGAAGGCCTTTAGCAGAGATACTTGCTGCTAATTTCCCACCCACCCCCCGCCTTTGTTTTCTGCTTTCCTTCTAATTTTGGTTGTTTTGGTTTTGTTTGTGTAAAAACTTTAATTGTTATATCATCAAAATTATCTATTTTACATTTTGTAATGTTCGCTGGGGCAAGGTAAGTGAAGATGGAGGTGATATAAAAACAAAAGGCATTAAAATAAAAACTTAGAAATTATAAATAAAAATCAATAAAAATAAGAATATTAATATTAAAATCTTATGTTTTCTATAACTTTCAATATATTATGTGACTATAAATATTTGCTTTGCTATAGAGTATCATTTGTGATTTGTGAGGCAGCTGGTGGCATAGTGGAGAGTTCCAGGGCTGGTATCTGGGAGATCTGAGTTCAAATGCAGCCTCAGACACTTACTAGCTGTATCACAGTGGGCAAGTCACTTAACCCTCTTTGCCTCAGTTTCCTCATCTGTAAAATGAGCCGGAGAAAAACACTCCAGTATCTTTGCCAAGAAAACCCCAAATGGGGTCACAAAGAGTCAGATATGACTGAAAAATAGCCACCACCACAACAAAAATAATTTGTGAAAGTTAGCCTTTCTCATGGATACTTTTTAGTGTATATGTAGATTATCCTCACAAAAATGTTATATATATGTGAAAGTAGTCATATGAGTAGGCAGTTAGGGATATTCTTCTATCAGGTAGATTTTAGTTAGTAATAATAAGATCTGAAATTTCTCCATGGTTCTGGTATCTTCTTTTATTTCAAATCCTCTCATTGTCTACAAAATGACATCACTTCTAACATAGACCTCCTTTGCATATACTTAGCATTGTCAACTTGCCTTTCCTATCATTGTTTTCTTCACTGCCATTTCCATTTCCTCATATAGTTTAGCCAGGTCCTTGATATTAATTGAATTCAAATGTGGTAGTCTTGCTGAACCTTGATCATATAAAGAGTTTGTCATAGACCATGGGAAGATGGCTGCATGTTAGGACTTAGGAAAATTTAGATATCCCACAAATACTAGAGAAAGTTCCAAAAATGCACAGAAGGAAGATAAAGAAGACCAAAAAGAAACAACAATAAACACCTCCATTCAGTTCACACACACACACACACACACACACACACACACACACACAGTGGTCAGAATTCTGTAGAAATTCTAAGTGGAGAAAAACCAGGGTATGTGGAGAGCAAAATCTTGTGAACGGAGAGCAGGAGACACTGCTAGACCAGAACCAGGGAGCATAGCCTGAGACACAGCAAGGGACAGAGCCAGCTCCAGGTTCAGAACTGTGCAGCAAGGAATCAGAGAAGGAACCAAGGCCAGAGCTTAAACTGAGCTGGTAGAAGATTAACCAAAACCCAGGAATTCCTGCAAAAGGCAAGAGCTAGCCTTAGTCACCACATCCAGGACTAAATAGGACCTGCCCATACTATTCCAAGTGTATAGGATGAAGCACGTTTGACCTATGAACAAATCCCCAATCCAGAAATAGTAGAAGATATAATTAAACAGAAGAACATGTCAACACAATAAAGAAACATGAATTGATAGAAACCCAATGGGTAAACCCAGAAGATGAGAATAATTCTATAAGTCCAAGTAGATCCTCAGAGAAAAGAATGTCATGGCTTAAAGCACTATGTGTGTAGCTGAAAGAAATGCTACAAGATACACAAAATTTAGTGACAACTAAAGAGGAAAGAATGGCAAAGAGAATTAACTTGGAATAGTTGGTAATAAACTTTATCCAACAATTCCTAGAAAATTATAATGAATCAGAGTTTGTTACAGAGCTTTTCCATTTCTCGTTTGTTTAATTGTCCAATTTCCAGTTACATCCTTAAATTTTATTTGTAGGACTTTGATTGGTTGAATATTTGACCAAACTTTCTTCTTCACTGGCCTCTTGTCATTTTATGAAATTTGTGAGGATATTGTTTTTTTTTACCATCTTTCTCCACAAGATTTTACAGATGAGTTTATGTTCTAAATGGCAAGCAGATTTATGTCAAAGTGGCAAATGAAATTAAATTAAATCAAACAAAAAATCCAGACATTTATTACATCACTGTTCCATATAAGGCACTATTCATTTTCAGACAATAAGAAAAAAATATGAAACTGTTATTACTGTTCCTAGGTGCATAGTATTTTCACTTATAGACAAACAATAAACTTCCAGATGGTTAAATTGAAGAATACAATATTGTTATACAAGAGTTAATAACTAAAGTTGAGCATTTCTTTAAAATAGATTTTTTTGGGGGGAAAATAAGAAAAAAATTACCAATTTTATGTTACAGAAACTATTAGTCCTAAATATTCCAACATAGGAATGAAAGTATGAAGTAATGTCCATTGTAAGTGATCTATAACAAAGAATTAAAATTCACCTTAAATAAATGCCAAGTGCCCCCTTGTGGTAAATAATGGTTTAAAAAAATTTATACCTGAAAACTAATGAAAAATGAAAATGAACCTAGATATTCACTAGGACAATGGTTTATAAACTGTATTGACTTTTGAGGGTACACTTGCCTTTCAGCTAATTGGTGACATCTGAAGAGAACCTGAACCCAGTGGCTTCTGGGACACAATGCCCCATGGAAGCAAGCTCAGTATGTTGCTATGTCTGCCACCTGTCAACTGACAGGTGGTTATTAGACCATGTCTGTTGTCTCTAGGTATGCCTCATACTTTGGAATCCAGGGTGTGTGCAAGAGTGACCCTCTCGGGCAACAAATGACTGGCACAGTATAAAAGTTCCCTTATTCTCATCATTAGGAATAGATTTAATCAAACCAGTGGTATCTAAGAGACCAGAAGTGTCTAGCCCTTTTTATATCATGTTTCAAGGAAATATAGCTACCATTTTGAAAAGAGAATTTTTCTGAATCCAGAACATATCATGAAAAACTTTTCTGCTAGAACAGAACACAATAGAAAACACTGTAATGAATTGTTTTGTATTACAAAATGTAAATGCACAAATAGTTCCTGCTTTATAAATCATATAAACTAAGGACTGGCAATATTTTAAAAATCACCGAGTAGTAACCCCAGTGTGGCTAATTGGGCAAGGCTGAAAGTGAGGAAATATAAATGAGAGTAAGTAATATTAAGTTAACATTTTTTCTGAGCCCCAACTAGAGAACTATAACAGCAACTGTGACTAAGTTCTGGCTTAGTGCTCAGTCTAGTGTTTCTTACTGTAATGAAGAGTGTGTTAGATTTGGAATTAGCAGACTTGGTTTCACAATCCTGGCCATTAGATAGGTTCTGCTTCAGGGGTGGGGGAACCTTGAGAACCTTTGACTGAATCCAAATTTAACAGAACAAATCACTTTATTAAGGGAATTTGTTCTGTAAAGTTTGCTGATAATCTGGTTCTTCTCTTTAATGGACATGGAGAAAAGGTTGGAAAAGCCTCCTTTGCTATATAAAGGAGATGAAATATGGGATTCCCCTGCCAAATGCTAAAGTTATGTATTCCTATGAGTTTTATGACATCTGCAAATCTGATAAATGTATCAATTAAAGCCTTAATCTAAGTAATAGGAAAAAAAAAGTTAAATAGCATAAGATCAAGCAAAGATTCTTGAGGTACTCAAGTAGAAACCTCTCAAACTGACACAGAACCATTAATGGCCAAGTACAGACATTGACCCAATGCTGAATCCACCTAAACTACGTCTTCATCCTGTCCACAAGAATAGAGTGTAATATGCATCTCACTCAATTCTGGAATCCCATAGCAATTGAGCTCAGTATGTAGGAAAATGGTTAAGTTTGGCAGCCTCTTCTCCTCACAGACTAGGAAGAAAACATATATCAAATATCAAAGACTTTAATTGCAGCAGAACAGAAAAATAAGTAACAGCAAAACATATGCAACAGTATCATTCTTAGCTTGCATATATAAATATATTTGCTCTCTTAAAGATTTACCCACTTCTGGGAGAAGGCTACAAATACATGGTAGAGATTTCAAAATGGAGGAGTTTGGGCTTCAGCATCACCTGCTTTGCATTGAAGAAACATGTCTAGTCAGGCTCTGTCTCCTGGCAACTAGATTATGCCTCAGATTGGATGTTGGCTCCACCTTCTACATTTCCAAAGCATAGATCAATCTATTCTACGTCCAAATGTCATCTACTGAAGGTCTCCAGTTGGCAACTTATCTGTGCCTGACAAACAGTTACTTCTCTGACATGCTACTGCTTCAAAGACTGTCATTGCTCTTAGAATGACATTTCTCAGGCCAATATGCCTCAGGGTCCTATTGTTAGCCTCAAAACTTTAATTTGACTGCTGGACAAAAGGGTTGCTCAAACAGCTAGCAATAAGGATTCAGAGATATCCTCAATTGAAAGTGCCCAGCCTTTTAGCTGAGTTAAGGCAGCTGAATTCCATTTCTGATTCACAATGACAACATGATTCTACCACATTCCCATTGTCAGCACCTCCTGCATACTGTTTCTGAGAATGGGAGTAAACATGCACCCCTTTTTTATCCTCTTTAAATCCACCTGGTAGCTAATTATCAACTGTGCAAATTGTCCTGAAACTTAAATAATTCTCAAGAAGGCACTAGAAATATTGCACATGGAGGCGGAGGCAAACTCCACCATGGTCCTGCCAACATGGCAAAGCTCTTCTATCCCTTACAATCTTCCTCCTGAGGAAAATGTGTACTGTCCCTGCAAAGTACCCCACTTACAGAATGTGCAAATTTAGAGTATCCACCCCAAATGTTCACATGGACAATTTGTGCCTGACCTATGGTAGAACATTCCAAGCTCATATTGGTCTGATCAGCCACAGTCAGACACACTGAAACTCGACTGACACAGTGATGTTATTTTGGTCCTCTTTGAGAACAAAGGACACCAATCAACTCCAACACAAAGCAGCACATAAGTTGTTAATTGAATGCAGTAGACCAAACAGAGGTCACTAGCCATACATAACATTTTATGTTGCTGTTACACACAGGGCATGAATTATATACACCACCAGTGGGCAAGGGCTAGTAACAAGTTGTATCTTCAACTATTGCTCCTAGAGCATTATATGTGAATCTGGTCACTAGGTCCAACACGTTGGCAGTGGCATGCTGTCAATTTTCTACTGTAGATCTCCTCTCTTTCCTGGCCTTCAGTCAAAATCCTGGGTGCATGAATGACTGAAAATGATCTGAACGCAGACATCTTTGACAGGTTTTCTCCACCCCATTCTTTTTTTTTTTGCCTTTGAAGGGCAATTGGGGTTAAGTAACTTGCCCAAAAGTTACATGGCTTTTTTTGTGTGGGTGTTAAGTGTCTGAGGCCAGAACTGAACTTGGGTCCTCCTGACTCCGGAGCCAGTGCTTTATTCACTGAGCCACCTAGGCGCCTCACACCCCATTCTTTTTTATGAAATCCTGAATGCCTAAAATTTTTCATACTAGAAAATTTCAGCTTGTAGTCTATATCTCTGGCCATACACTCCCAGGCTAAGGTGAGTGACATCTTCCCCTCAGGAATCTAGGGTACCAATCTAGGGTGCCCTGAGGGATTGGGGTGCCTCTTTTTGCCATTCATTTGGTTCAAGCCTTCAATAGCTATGTACTCCCCACTGTTAAGAGCCTGCAATAACACTCCAAATCCATTTAAACTGAACATCAAGTAGCTTTTAAAATGGATATTTACTTTAAAAATATAGAGAGTAAATGCACAAAAATTTTCCCTAATACTTCCAGGGCATATTCTATGCTGCACTACCTCAGTCTCTAGAGGAGTAGCTTCAAAATATATCTCACTTTCTATTTGCATTGATTCTTTTTAATTCATGTCCAGGTGTAGCCTGATTGCTAGATAAGTCCTGCTGGGCAGGGGTTCTGAAGATCACTCCAGATTCCTCAGGACACTGATGCTGCCTTGGTTGTAGAATCCAGACTCTGGAATGCTTGGATGCCAGTATGCAATTCCAAAGACTTCCCTAGACCATGAGGCTCTCCTACCTTCGCCCAAAATGGAAAACAACAATGACAACAAAAGCCAATGACTCGGACTTATCGGGACCACATGACCTCAAAAGAGAGAAGGCATGATTTCTCACCAGATGCTCTGAACAAAGGAGACACCTACTGAAGCCAAATGAGTAAATGAGGCAAAGCAAAAAAGCAACAGAAGATGACAGGCCTTTTTAAATGTCTCAGAAGCCAAATAGAAGAGCCTCCTCTTCAATACGTAGCTAATCAACTGGAACCAGCTACGGAGCATCCAGAAAGGCTCCAGAGTCTCTATAAGGCACCTTCCTTACATGTCATAGTGATTCTCTCACAAGTAAGCTCCCTAGCACCCTCTGCATAGAGAAGGCTGCATGAGCATCCAGCTGACCCTCGTTACATGAATCAGTTCAGACCCTGCCTTGCCTCTAACAAATATCCCCTAACCCTTATCTGAAGCACTGAGCTGATATGAGGCACGAGTGATGATTGCTCCAGAGGTCTTGCCCATAGAACACAGAAGTGGCAAGAGTTTGGTATAAACATGTACCAAGTCTAGGAGTTCACCTCTCCTCAAAACACCATTGTGTATTCCTTCCTGCCTTGTCCTGAAGATCATCAAACCTCAGTTCCAGGCAACATCTCTGGGTGTATCCCTTCCTTATTCTACTTTGTGGTTGTTTGGGTCTGCCCCAATTTGAAAAATGAGCACTGCTCCAATATGGCAAATTTTCACTGTTACCTATCTTCCCTTTGATGATCCTACTAACTTGTGTCTCAAATTAGACCATGTAGCTTTCCATTCTGTGAGTTAAAATGTGCTAAATAATGCCCTGTTGCTTTACATTACTAGCTAATCTAATTCTTCGTCAAAGTTCCAGTTGTAATGGATAGGAACATTAGGCCCAACTATCTCTTACTGTTTCCTGACCATAAGGATTTAGGCACTGCACACAGGCTGAATATTGGGTAAAAATGGAGAGGCCTCTGGATTCAACCCACCTTCCATCTGGGCAGAGGTTTCTCTCATACCAGGGAAATCTTGGCAGGCTACCCCAAAACAACATAGGGACGTTACCATGTAGAGAGAATACTATATACAGGGTTCAGACAGGTGTGTTTTCTTTAAAAAGTAGTCCTTAAGAATATATATCTCACCAATAATGCAGAACCACCATTCCCAGGTTTGGTGTCTGAAGGTCTATTAGGCCTAGGGGTATAGGTATATTTACAACTAAGTTATTAATCTTTCTCTTCTCTCTGGAAGAGAAACAGATTCTTTTCTCTTTAATGCCTTCCTCTTTTAGGAAAAAAGGAAAAACAAAACTTGGAGAGGCTGGACAATTAATGGGAGCTGCTCCCAATCCTGGTGCAAAGGTGAGAAAAGTTCTTCCCTTATCTCACCAACTAGTGCTCTCAGCTCTCTGCTGTTTCTTTGGCACCTCATCTGTCTGACGACTCCATCTAGCTGCGGCAACAGCCCATGAAAGTCTCAGAAGAAATAATGATGATGAAGATTATAGAGACAGCTAGCATTTACATAGGGCCTACTATGGGCAAGGTACTGTACTAAGTGCTCTACAAATATTATCTCACTTGATCACCACAGCAATCCCGCAAGGTAGGTGCTATTATCACCTGCATTTTACACTGAGGAAACTGAGGCAAACAGAAGTTTCAGACTTGCCCAGGACCACAGAGCTAGTAAGTATATGAGGCTGGATTTGAACTCAAGTCTTCCTGACTCCAGGCCCAGCACTTTTTCTACTATACTACCCAGTTGCCTCGATGGCAGAAAGAAGGAACAAAGGAGAAGGCTTCTAGAAATTAGGCACACTGTTCAACTCTGCCCCTCCCCCCAGCTGCCTCTAAGATGAAAAAAGGACCTCCTCTGGCTTCTCTCTCCCAGATAGCCTCAGAAATCCAAGTTCAAATGTGTCAGGAACTGGCACACTTTGCGATAGCATTCGCTTGGTTCTTTTGTTTCCATAGCAAGTTTTACACATGCTACATACAGTCTGGTCCAGAACTATAACTGTTGTTATTCAATGGTTTTTCAGTTGTGTCTGACTGTTTGTGACCCTAGTGGGGTTTTCTTGGCAAAGATACTGGAGTGGTTTGCTACTTTGTTCTCCAGCTCATTTTACAGATGAGGAAGCTGAGACAAACAGGGTTAAGTGACTTGCCCAGGGTCACACAGCTAGTAAGTATCTGAGGTCAAATTTGAATTCAGGTAGATGAGTCTTCTTCTGACTCCAGGCCTAGCACTATCCACTGTGCCACCTAGCAGCCCAGAACTGCATTGCACAGTTTTACTTCAGTCACTTGTTCCTAAGTAAGTAAACTTCCAGGAGTGGTTTGGCTTCTTGGTCCATTTTCTTGGCTCAAGTCTCCACGCTAAGTTCTGAAGTAGCTTTTGGTTTTGATGACTCAGACTTGAGGAGGTATCCTGGGCCCATATGGTGTCATGCTTTGCCCCTTCTGGCCAATCTTTTTCTAGAGACAGTACCTCTATTTTCCTGATCATTCACATCAAGTAAATAATTGAGACTCTTCTGGCTGCTGACTCATATTTATGGGTGAAACCAGTGTTTCTTTAAATACCAACCCCTTTATCACTTCTCACTCTAATGGCGCTGTTTCTTTGATTTCCCCTCGCCGGAGCAGCCTTTCCAGCTGTAACACAGTCAGAGATGATGTCTCTTTCCTGTTAGAGTAATGGCAAATTTGAAAGAGCTCCCCTACACTACCAGTCACAAACTAGCTGTGCAGCATCTACAAACACTAGAGTATTGTAACTTTGGGGTACTACATTTAGAAGGAGCCTGAGAGCAACAGCAGGGCCTTAGAAGCTCTTCATTAATCTTCTGCTTCCTGGCATTGGTCCCATGCTGCTACTCAATTACTTCAGTGACATGTCCAGGTCAGACCTAAAAGGTTCTTCTCCTTGTAGGTTGAGACTCCACTGAAAATTCAATTCAACAAATATTTATTAAGTGCCTGTTATGTACAAATACATCTTGTATACGAGCACCTGTCATGCACATGTGGTAGAGGCACAAAGACAAAAATAAACCAATGTGTGTCCGGGAAGAGTTTGTTTTATTGGGGGAGGGAATATATGCCTATCTGTATATGTGTGTGTGTGTATATATGTATGTATATATGTGTGTGTGTGTGTGTGTAAAACAGAGAGGACCACAGCAACACAAGGGTAGGGCTGAAAGGGATGAAGAGGTCGTCCAGATCAAGTACCTAATTTTACAGCTGAGGAAGCTAAGGTTTAGAGAGTTCAGGAGCCTTGCTGAGGTCATAGACATCATATAGGGCAGTTGTGATGTAAACTCAGGTCCACTGACTTCCTTCCCAACTCTTTTTATGCTTCATTGATTAAAGTTATATACAAAATAATTGGGCAACTAGGTGGCACAGTGGATAAAATGCCAGGCGTGGAGTCAGGACGACATCTTCTGAGTTCAAATCTGGCCTCAGATTCTGGCTGTGTGACCTTGAGCAAGTCCCTTAACACTTTTGGCCTCAGTTTCCTCATCTCTAAAATGAACTAGAGAAGGAAACGGTAAAGCACTCCAGTATCTTTGCCAAGGAAACCCCAAAATGGGGTCACAAAGAATTGGAAATGACTGAAAACAACTACAACACAAAATAATCGAAGGAGTAGAGGATACTGAGAACTGCAGAAATTGGGAAAGGCCTAGTGGAGGAGGAATGACCTAGGCTGAAGGAAGAAATGGATTCTACGAGGCAGATGTGAAGACACCAGAGTTCATCTGGGCAAAAGGTCAGAGGCAGAAAATGAAATGGCCTCTATGGGGAAGAGTGAGCAGGCCATTCACACTGGAATGGAGAGAGAGGAGTAATTTTAAATAAGACTACAAGAAGTGAGAATTATACCGCGCAACTCTTCAAATGCCAAATTGAAGAGTTTATATTTCATCAGAGAAGCAATTGGGAGCCATGAAGATTTCTGAGTAGAGAGTAATATGGTCAGATCTGTTTTTGGATAGACTGGAAAGGAGAAAGACTGGAATCAGAGATATCAGTGAGAAGGCTATTATCACAATAGAGACAAACAGCGATGGTGACATAAACTAGGGAAGATACTGTATAAGTGAAGAGGATGGGATCCATAGATGTTAGGAATTTACAATCAAAAAGACTTAAAAATTGGATATTAAAGTTGGGAGAGAGGAAAGAGTTAAGGTTGACCACAATGTTGCAAACCTGGGTACCTAGAAGATATCATTAAGAGGAACAGGAAAATTTGGAGGGCAGAGTGGTTTAGGGGAAATTATAATACCTATTGATTGGTTCTAATGACATGCCTGGTTCTGACATTAGTGAGCTCTTAGATTTTCTCCTCTAGTTCATTTATTTCCAGACCACTCACTAAATCCTGACCAGTGATTTTGGGGGCCCCAAACTTGGCCCATTCATCTCTTCCTCCTGTTGTTGCCTCACCCTGACCAGTTTTCTATCAATATTCCAGTCACTGACATTTTTTGCCATGTTAAACATGTACCAATAGTTACTCTTACCCATCTTATATTTCTGAATTTATCTCCAGTCCCCAAATTAACATGTCCTTAATGCATTTCATTTAATTCTAACTACTTAAATTTTTAAAGATAATTTTAATTCTGATTCTCTAACATGCCAGATACTCCTTTTTTATTTTAGCATCAATTTACAAACAAAAAACCCAAACCCTATCTTGTTCATTAGAATAAATTAAAGTATTTAAATACCACTGAGCCCCAAACACCAATCTCTGGAATATTTTATAATGTTTTAAAAGTTATTCTATAGTTGGCATGATAAAATATGGTACTGTAAATTAAGATTAGAGAAATCTGCATAAATGTCTGCCTCTAGGTACAAAAACCCCTCAAATTTAAAATAGCTCTAATAGCAATTTCCAAAAGCTACACAAGATGGGGATATTGCTCTGAGAAAAATTATTTACTTCAATACCAAGGCTTTTCTGTACTGAAAATAAGGGGATTCTGTGCAGTTTATATGTAGTTGAAGTTATATTTAGGATAACTGCTTATGGGGAAAACATCTTTTATTTTTTGTGAAGTTACTCAAAATAATTTACTTCCAAATTTTCTCTTTGTTTAATAATGTGGAGAAATTAATATTTTACTCACCAATGGCATCCGTTCATAGACACGAATAGAAGATAATCTATCTACAACAAAGCAAACATCAGTAATTGATATAAAATCAAATCTCACTACATTCATAAGATTCATATAATCACTCCTTTACCTGAAGGATTCCCATGAACTTTGGCCATTTTCTCTCGAAGACTTAATATTTGCTTTTCTAACTGATTATTAAGTTCAATTTGTGCTTCATAACGAGTTTTCCATTCATTACCTTTATAAGGAAAAAACAAAAGCAAAATTACCAGTTTCATATCTCAATGTTGGCTTCTTATTCAATTTAAATTTACAAGTGCTACAAAGTACTTAGAATAGAAAATAATTTGAATATACTATTATATTTTTAAAATCATTTTCATCTTTCTTTTCTTTCAAAAATGCTTTTATATTTAAAATCATAATCAAATATTTAAAATTATATCATCTTAGAGTGCCCTTAGATATCTTTTAAACTAACCTACTATCCCATGAACATGTTCCCCATGAAATGTAAATGATGTGTTTAGCTTCTGACAACATTTCAGTGGAAGAAAAGACATTACCCTCAAAATTTAAACTATTGTATTTTGGGACAGCCCTGATCCTTTATTTAATCCTGATTTCATATATATATATATATATATATATATATATATATATACATATGTGTGTAAGTATATATGTGTATGTATATGTACATATGTATAGTTTTCTTTCCAGTGACATAAAATTTCCAAAGAAATCTCAGAATCTCACAAATGGGAAGACCTTAGAGGTTTATCTAGCACAACTTATACCATTAATGGTTCTTAAAAGTGACCATACAACTTTCCCTTAAAGAACTGAAGTAAACAGGGAAACACACTAGCTCTAGTGAAGGTCAGGGAGAAGTTATGTGTTCCCATTATTAAGTGAAGAATCATGAACTGGAAACCCATGAGAGGAATGGAAATTTTGATATATATACCTGAGGCTCTATGATAAGTCTGATTGTATGTTGATTTACATCACTAATACATTAGATTGAATGACAAGTATAAACTCTGAGTCCTCATATTTTCCATATCTTCCTCACTGTACAAAGAACAAGAGGCTCCACTAGAAATCTTCTCTTTAGTCATCCCAAATTCAGCAATTTTGCTAGTCCTATAAATTCTACCTCTGCAATACAGCATCTCATCATGTTCCTTTTTCACTTCCATAGATTATTGTAATAGCTTTCTAAAAAGACTTCCTGTGTGTCTACTCCCCCCACTCCTGGCCATTTTTCAAATGGCCAATCAATTCTTTTACACACACACACACAGCTATGTTACTCCTTGTTGATCCTGGATTAAAAAATAAAATGAGAGTTCCTTGACACTGGGGAAGATGAATTTTCCGAATTAATTGATGCCTGTATGAGCAATTACAAAATATCTAGTCTATTACTCTGAAATAACATTCTGCATGAAAATGAACTATTTGTTACACTTAATTTAAACCACTATGAATACCACTACTACATATTTTGAACTGTAATTCATAAGAATTAGCATAAGACTCAGTGAATAAAGAAAAGGAAGGAAGCTGGTTATATATTGAAAATGAGGGATAACAAATAAACTTTTTGATGAAAAGATCAGAGAAGAATAGAAAATTTGACATTCAGATGAAAGACTTGATAGTGAAGTATAAAAAGATAAACAATAAAGTTAAATTGCTTACATTCCTATATGAGAAAATGATACATGCAACTTCTAAGAACTTTATCATTATTAGGACAGTTAAAAGGAATTTACAGACAGAGGGCATGGGTGTGAGTCAATTATGTTGAAATGATCTCCAAAAAAATGAAGGGCTGAGAAAGGAGGCACTGGGAGAAGGGGAATGGGAGAGGTAGAATGGGGAAATTTTCTCACATAAAATAAGTGCGCAAGAAGAGCTTTTACAATGGAGAGGAAAATGGGGTTATGGCAGGCTTGAACCTCACTCTCATAGGAACTGGTTTGAAGGGGGGAAAATTTATACATACATAGAAATCCAACCATGGGGGAGATGATAAAAGGGATGGCAGATTAAGGGAGGCAGTGGTTAGAAGCAAAACAGACTTTTGAGGAAGGACAAGATAAAAAGATAGAAAGAGGAAGAAATAGAAGAAAATACAAAATAATCATAACTGTGGATGTGAATAGAATGAGCGCACACATAAAATGGAAGCAGATAACAGAATAGATAATCCAACAATATGTTGTTTATAAGTGACACACTTGAAGCAGAAAGACACAGAGTTAAAATAAAGGAATGGAGCAGAACAAATATGCTTCAGCTAAAATTTTTAAAAAGCAGGGATAGCTCAGTGAGTAAAGCACTGGCCCCGGAGTCAGGAGGACCCGAGTTCAGTTCTGGCCTCAGACACTTAACACCAACACAAAAAAACTAGCCATGTAACCTTGGGCAAGTTACTTAACCCCAATTGCCCTCCAAAAAGGCAAAAAAAAAAAAAAGCAGGGATAGTAATAATGATCTCAGATTAAAAAAAGCAAAAATAGACTTAATTAACAGAGATAATCAGGGAAACTACATTATGCTAAAAGATACTATAGACAATGAAGTAATATAAAAAAAGTTCCAGTAAGTTTAATTGGTAAATGGTCAAAGGATATAAGCAGGCAGCTTTTAGAAGAAGAAATCCAAGCCATCTATATAGTCATATGAAAAAATGCTCTAAATCACTATTGATTAGATAAAGGCAAATTAAAACAACTCTGGAGTACCAACTTACACCTATCAGAAATGACAAATGCTGAGGGAAAAGTAGATACACCAATGAATTGCTGATAGGTAGGGAATTGATCCAACTATTCTGGAGAACAATTTGGAACTATGTCCAAAAGGACATAAAATTGTGCATACCCTTTGACCCAGCAATATCACTACCAGGTCTGTATCTCAAAAAGATCAAAGCAAAAGGAAAAGGATCTATATGTACAAAAATATTTATAGCAGCTCTTTTTGTGGTAGCAAAGAATTAGAAATTGAGAGAATGTTCATCAATTGGAGAATAGCTGAACAAGTTGTAGCATATGACTGTGATGGATTACTACTGTGCTATGGGAAATAATGATGGTAGTGGTTTCAGAAAACATGCCAAGACTTACACGAACTGACGAAAAGTGAAGTGAGAACCAGAAGATCACTGCATAGTAACAACAATGTTGTAATGATGATAACTATGAAAGATTTGGCTACTCTGATCAATTCAATGATCTAAGTCAATTCCAAAGGATTCATGATGAAAAAAATGCTATCCATCTCCATTGAGTACAAATTAAAATATAATTTTCTCATTTTATTTTTGTGTGTTTTTGAAATGTGACTAAAATGGATATATGTTTTGCATGATTTCACATATATAATTGACATCATATCGCTTATGTGATCAGTGGGTAGGAGAAGGGGTAGAAGGGAGAGATTTGGAACTCAAAATTTTAAAAAGAATGTTAAAAATAAATAATATGGGGGGGGGAGGAGAGAGAGGAGGAGAACATTTGAAACTCAAGGGATTGTGGAATTGAATCTTGTAAACTAAAAGTTGTTGACAAAAATTAATAAAGACAAAAAAAATTTAAATAATAATAAATTAAAATGTAAAAAAAAAAAGAGAAGACTATGGCAATGGTAAATGATAATTTATTTTACACATACACATAAACCCAACCCAAGCATAGAAGTGGTATTCACAGAATGTAAAATGACCTAGAATAGGATCTATGGAGAAACAAACATAAAAACAATCCGTGATGAAAAGGTATAGAAAGGTATCAACCTATGACAATGAAAGAAAATACTTCTGCATTGATAGAAATACCAACAGGTCTACTGAAGTTGAATTTTATTGCACTATTGCTTACATACTATTATTAACCATCAAAAATATAGACTTATCGCAATATTGGTTGCACAATCTTCTGTAATATTTTTCCTAGTAAGAAAAATATTAATATGTAGAAAAACTATACCTTCATCATCGACACTTTTTAATCCTTCTTCCAATTCTACTATCTTGTTCCTGATTTCAATCGTTGTGAGTTGCACTATATCCCTGTATAATTAAAGAAATTAATTAAATAATGTTTATCATAATTCAGTGGGAAAAAAAAACTGTAATAAGTAACATTTTACTTATCCAGGACACATTTATCCTAACCCTTCAACTGCATAATGTGCATATGAAAACTAAGTTAAAAAATATATTCTGCACAACTAAAATAGTCTCAAAGCTAATTCATTGAAAAGTAAAGAATTTCAAAGGCTAGTCTGGAAAGCAATCATTAAGCACCTATTTACTCTTATTTTGTAAGAGTCTACAAAGTCTGGATATCTATCTGGTTTCCCATGTCACAGAAGATTTTTAAGCATGAAATCAGAAAATGGAAGGGAACTGTTACAAGTTTCAAGCAAATTCTAAAAGAAGTGACAATTCAATAGGAAAGGAAACAACTGAGGAAATTGTAAAAAACAGACTAAAGAGCTATAAAAACAGAGCAACCAGGGTCACTGGGGTAGGGATGGGGTCTCCAAAATACCTTAATAGCCATTAAAATATTACTGTATTGCACTTAATAATGAGAACTATCAGAGGATCAAGAGCTGGAAAGCCTTGCACCTAGTTCAACTCCTTAAACTTAGAGATAAAGAAACTAAGGCCCACAGTTTAAATAAAATTTCCAGTCATATATAAATAACGGGATCAGGATTTGAACCCAGGTTTTTAGACTCAAAATTCAGTGCTCTTTCCATTATATTGCTTAATGCTCATGATAACCATGAGCCAAATATAAAAAGTTAAAATATATTTAGTATAATTTAATAAAGCTCTGTATGAAATGTATTTTGGAAAAATTTCTAATCAGAACAATTAAAATGAAAAGTTTGGGTGTTTAAGGACATAATCTTCAGTTATTTGAAAAGTTCACCTATATAGATTTTCCTCTCTCCTTAATATGAAATGTGTCCCTAATATCAAATGGAACTACTTCTCTATAAAAAATGGACCCACATTTCCATTTCAATTCAACTCAATTAAAGATCTTAAGAATCTATTATATTCAAAGCACCGTTCTAGAAGCTAGGAATTAATTCAAATACAAAAATTTTAAAAGAGGTCTCTACTCTCAAAGAACTTAATAATTTCCTGTGGCAATCCACCAGGTATATAGGTCAACTAATAAATAAATAAGCATTTATTCAGTGTCTATTATGTGTCAGTCACTGTGCTGAGTGTTGGGATACAAAGACAAATATGGACTAGTATCAGTTCTCACGGAGTTTACAGTCTATCAGGGAAGACATTGTGTGTGTATAGATAGATACATACAGATACATAGCTAGATATCTGTATCTATGTCTATGGATATCAACTTAGATAGTTATAGACAAATCTCTATATACATACAATATCTAGCTGGATATTTATAAATAAATCTACATCTATCTATACATACACACAGAATACAAAAGGAAGGACAGCACTAGCAGTTGGGAGAATCAGCAAAGAATTCCTGTAGAAAGTGAAACTTCAAAGGAAGTTAAGGGAATCCACCGAGAATGAGTGAGGAGAGAATGTCTTCTAGTTAGCACAATGAATACAGAGCTAGACTTGGAGACAGGAAGACTTGAGTTGGGAATTATGGGGAGAATGGAATAAAGTTAGGAGAGACCTGGGACAGGAAAACCATTTAGAAGGTCATTCCAATAATCCAGGAGAGGTGATAGGGAACTGAACTGAGGTGGGGGTTTTGAGAGTAGTGAAAAGGGACAGACATAAGGAAGAAATGGTGAGATTTGGCAGCTACTGAGTTGGGAAGCATGAGAATAGTGCTGCAAATTCTTGGGAGACTGGGAAAATGGTGATGCCCTTGACAGAAATATGGAAATTTGGAAGAGGGTTGGGCTTGGAAGGGAAAGATAATGAGTTCTGTTTTGAAAGTGTTGGATTTGAAGTGTCCCTGGGATATCCTATATGACATGTGCAATAGGCAGCTCATGAGGCAGGACTGAGGATCAGAAGAGAGACTGTGACTGGATGTAGAGAGCTGAGCCATCTGCAGAGTAAAACCCAGGGGAGATAACCTCTTTAAAAAGAGAAAAGGGCCCCAAAAAGTGCATTAGAGGTGCACCCATATTTGGGGAGGTGGGGGGAGTGATATGGATGATAATTCGGCAAAAGAAACTGAGGACAGATAGGTAGGAGGAGAGTTAGGAGAGGATAGTGTCAGGAAAATCCAGAGGAGAGAGTATATCGAGGAAAAGATGGTAGTCAATGCAATGCAGCAATCAATGTCAAATGGAGCAGAGACCTTATGGAGGATTAGGAGTGAGAAGAACAATCTGATTTGGCAATTAAGGGTGGGGAGTGCAGGGGGAGTTAATGGAGAGATGACTTTGGAGAGAGTGGTTTCAGTTGAGTGATGATATAGCAAGCTAGACTTGCAAAGGTTTGAAGAACGAAAGGAAAGAAAGAAAATGAAGAAAAGGTTTTTCAAGGAATTTGGCTAAGAAATGGAGGAGAGAGATATTACAATGATAGTCTGAAGAGGTAGTAGAAACCAGTTAAGGTATTTTTTGCTTTTTTGGAGGGCAGTTGGGCTGAAGTGACTTGCCCAAGGTCACATGGCTAGTAAGTGTTAAGTGTCTGAGGCTGGATTTGAACTCAGGTCCTCCTGACTCCAGGGCTGGTGCTCTATTTACTGCACTACCTGACCAACCCCAGTTAAGGTATTTTTACGGACAGAGGAGACAGGCATGTTTGAAAGCAGCTGGGAAGGATCCAGTAAGTATGGTAAGATTTAAGATTATAACAAGAGGGGTTAATTGAAGGAGCAATCTGCCGAAGCAGACTAGAGAGGTTAGGATCAAAGACACCTGTGATCACAGATTTAGGTATGGAAAAGACTTTAGAGGCCATATAATCTAACCCCCCCCTCCCATTTTACAGATGTGTAAACTGAGGCTGAGAAAGGTTAAGTGACTTACCTAAAGTTATATAGCTGGTGTCTGAGGACAGTGGGTCTAGCCTTAGTAAGAAGGGCCCATGTCATTATCAGAGACTAGAATAAAAGAGGAGAGAATTGGGGATGATGGAAAGAGGTTTTAAGATAAAGAGTAAAGCAGCTCATGGTGAATAAATAATCTCAGTTGTCTGATTTTGTTTTTGGTAAATTATGAGGCAAAGTATTCAGCTGAAACATTGGGGGAAGGAAAAGATGTGGAGATTTAAGAGAGGAGACAGTTCAAAATCACCCCCATGATGAGCAGGATAGGGAATTAGAGGACAGTAAAAGAATTTCCTTGATTCAACTTCAGTAAGGGCTTAGTTGAGGTTAGATTGGATAGAACTGTAGTGAATTTAGTCAGCTCATTTACATAAATTCCTACAACTCTTATCAGAAGTGCGGGAATAGGGGCAGAAGAGTTTGTGCAATTGTTTTTTAGTTATGTCCAACTCTCTGTGACCCCATTTGGGGTTTTCTTGGCAAAGATACTGGAATGCTTTACCATTCATTTCCTTCTTCAGCTCATTTTACAGATGAGGAAACTCAGACAAACAAGGTTAAGTGACTTGCCCAGGGTCACACAGCTCTTGTCTGAGGCCAAATTTAGACTCAGGAAGATGAGTTTTCCTGACTCCAGGCCCACCACCTAGCTGCCCCCAAGCAGAGGTGGGTGGTGGGAATAATCCAAGATTGGGGTTTGGCAAAACATGAGCAGCCAGGTGACAAGGCAGAAGTGATTTGAGAATAGAGTTACAGTGTGGTGTTGCACTGCTCAGGGTCCTAAGTCTGTAAAGGAAGGAAAGTGAAATCAGAGTAGCAGGAAATGGCCTTAAGAAAAGGCTGAAGTTTGGAGGGATTGGAAGTCACAATGGTGACAAAGAACAGATTTAGGAGTAGTAACGCATAGGGAGAGATGGAATGAGAGGTGGTTATGGTCAGATATAGAGGAACATTAGGTTTTTATCATAGATGTGGGTCATGGCAAGAACTAAGGTATGATCATTGAGTAGAATTTGAAATTTGAAAAAGGATTTGAAATTTTAGAACTGGGAGGTTAGATTGTTTGACAGAACTTCAACATAAATGTTGATGTCTCCTAGCATAAGGACAGAAATCGGAGAAAGACAGTGAACCAGGCATTAATATCCTTGAGAAAGGAGAGAAATTGACCTAGGTCCTCCATTCTGATATCTCAACCAGGTAACAAATTTTGATTGAGTGACTTTGAACTTCAAAGGAGAAGTTGCTCAGTGAAGGCAGTAAAGGGAGAGCCTACAATTGCCAGTGGCAAGCAAAAAGTATTCTGACTCCCTGCTCTAACTCCCCAACTGCTGTGGATCAGTGTATTACAAAAAGTGCAGCCAGTGCTGGAGAGGATGGCCATGCATGTACTATTTCAGGATAAGCCAGATACCAATAAGTGCTACAAGATGGAAAGGAGGAGATTCAAAATTAAGGATGAATTTTGGTATAGTATGGGAATGCTAGAAAACATACATGGGAGGAGTAGATTGAACTGAGTTAGACATGAGAATAGGGTCAAGGAAGATGAGGGTAGGAACAGATAAAGGGGGTTAGAGAGAAGAGTAGTTTACTCTTAGGTAAATGCAGCAGATAGAATGCTGGGCCTGTAATCACAAGACTCATCTTCCTGAGTTCAAATCTGGCCTCAGACACTTAGTAGCTGTGTGACCCTGTAAGGGTTATGGGATTTAAAGATCTTCCATGCCCCGTTGGACTTGCTGACGTAGCAGGAAGGGGCGGAGCAAGAGGAAGTGGAAGCCAAGCTAGTCTTCCTGCGGTGGCTGGCAGTGGTGGCAACGGCGGCGGCAGCAGCAGAGGCAGTGGCAGCACGAAGCCCTTTTTGAGTTAGGACTGCTAAGGACT
>NW_027187419.1:72426459-72553801 GCF_028583685.1 Petaurus breviceps papuanus
TTTTCTAGTTTATTTCCCCATATGGCAAGCATGATGTATTTTGTAATGGATAATTATATCAGCATATTTGTAATCTCCATAGGCATTGTGAATATGGCATTGCTGATACAGACCCTGGGCAACTCACTTACCCCAATTTGCCTCAGTTTCCCCAGCTGTAAAATGAGCTAGAGAAGGAAAAGGCAAACCACTATAGTCAATCTTCCAAGAAAATCCCAAATGGGGTTATGAAGAGTCGAATATGACTGAAAACAACTGAACAACAATAGTCAGTAATCGAATATCACAGGGACTCTGAAAATATGAAGTAGGTGGTAGGAATTTGATAACCATACTGGGTAGCAGATATTTTAAATACAAAGCAAAGGAATGGTTTGTATTTGTTCCTAGAGGCACTCTAGTTAGCCAAGTGGGTTTCTTGATCAAGGAAGAAACATACTAGATTCTTTATAAAGAATACTAGTATTCTTTAGGCATATCACTTTGGTACACCCTGGAGTGGAATAAATATGTAATGCAAACCAGATAAAATTGAAGGCAGGGAAAGTAATTAGGAAGCTACTGATGAGAAGCATAGGGAATGGGATTGAAGACACAGATAAAAGTGTTGGTCATGGAAAGAAGGGTGGCAATGTCTTCCTAAGAGTTGAGTAGTAAAGGAAGAGAGGATGAATGAATATATAGAAAAGTTTTGAGGTACAGAGTAATAGAGTAGGAGTTCATGACAGACAGCCTCTATTTTCTCAGTAAACTAGATGAGAACATCTGTGTAGAAATGGTGATAGAGGAGACATTAGAAAAAGGAAAGGATTGGGAAGGCTGCTGAGGAGAGCTAAAATAGTCATCAAGGAAGAATAAAAAACATTTTCCATGTACCAATGAGTGGCAGTTGAGACTAGATGATAAGAATTTACAGTACACATAGTCGGCATAGTGTTGTAATTTAATCTAAGGCCATCACTCTTGTCTTCCCTTTACTATCTTTACTCTTTTGTGGGCTCTGTTCTTACTTTGCCATGACCTAGGCTTGGAATATTTCCACCATCTGCTGCCTTCAGATGCCGCTGAACAAAGATGGAGAAAAATAAGCACGCTAAGTTGTGCTTATTGGATCCACTACAAATTTACATTACATAATCTCAACTGGGCCTTCAATATGGCAGGTCAATCCTTTTATACCACCCCAATTAACTCACTATCCCACTCAGCACAGCACCTCTTCCAAAGCTTTTCATTCCTCTTTAAAATATACATTGCTCCTATTCCCTTTCCCCTTTCAGTTGAAAACCTTACTTCATATTTGATGAAAAAAATGAGGTCATTCAAGAGCTCCTACCTCTCCAGTTATCTCATATCTCCAGATGTCTTCTGGCACTATTTTCTCCTTCACTTGTCTCACATGAAGAAGTAGCCCTTCTCCTTGCCAAGGCAAACCCCAACCCCTAGCTCCCCACCCATGTAATCCCATTCCAGACTGTCTTCTCCATTAAATTATAGGCACTATTACCCCCATTATCATTTATCTTCCCTCTCTTCCTGTCTACTGGCTGCTTGCCTACTGCCTACAAACATGCCCATCTCCTCCTCCACCTTCCAAAACCCCTCAACTTAATCCATTCATCCCTACTATAATTTCATATGTCCCTTCTCTTTCTCCTCGAGAAGGCTGTCTACATTCAGTGACTCTGTTTCCTTTTCCCATTCTTTTCTTAATTCTCTACTGTCTGGCTTCTAAACTCATCGATTCAACCCAAACTCTCTCTCCAAAGTTACCAGTGACTTCTTAATTGCTAAATCTAATGTCCTTTTTCTCGGTCCTCAGCCTTCTTGACATTTTTTTTTTTTTTGCTGCTTCTGACACTGTCAAACACCCTCTTTTCCTTGATACTACCTTCTTCCTAGGTTTCCATGGAACTCTTCTAGCCTGATTCTTTGTTCCTTTGCTGAATCTTCACCTGGGTCTTGTTTGCTAATGGTAGGTGTCCCCCAAGATTCAGTCCCAGGCTTTTCTTCTCCCTCTATACTATTTCACTTGGTGATTTTTTCATTTCCCATGGATAGGCATACATACATCCCTACACACATATGTATATATGTATGTATATGTATATACAAATACATTATATATAGGATATCCAATATATACGAGATCTGTATCTATTCTGTTCCTAAAATTAGTAAGTATAATGAATTTCCTCCCCGTCCACAAGTATAGAAATTAGCACTATTAGACACTATAATTGGATCACGGTAATTAGTTCCTGGACATATATACCCTGATTCTGGTTAGTGAGCATGAATCCCCAAGTGGATATAGGTATTGAAATTCGACCTACAGAAAGTAACAATTGTGTGAGATAACGAAGTTGGTTCCAGGGTATAAAACAGCTCAATTCCCATTAGTGCGAATGAATCCCCCGAAATTCTCCCAGTTCAAAGTTGCAATTGTGTAAAATAGGGCCATTAGTTCCAGGGCAGTGAAAATATTTCGCATTCAAAGGATATGCGCCGTTCAATGGTTTCATTCATTTTAGGTCATCTCAATCTATTAATGCCTAGGTAGAAAGGAGACATTCACGTGGGCGTTACAAGACTGAAGGCTGGTGGGGGACCTTACTAAAGTTCATCTTGGTCTAAAGCTCTCACTTTTCAGACGGGAAAACTGAGTCCCAGAGTGGGTAAAGCGAATTTCTCTAGGTCCGCCGCTCGAGCTACTGGGGATTTGGACGTGGGTCTTCTGCAGACTCTTAGCCACCGGCAGGGATGAGGACGGGGGTGGGGGTGGGAGAGGGACCATAGGAGGGGCTTACGCAGCACTAAGGTATTTGCATGGGGGCATTTTCACTAGGAATAAAGCATGAGGGAGCTCTGCCGGCAGCGACCAGCCCAGCTACCTCCGAGGCACAGGTGGCTTGGGAGGGCCTAGCTCTCTCGGGACTCCCTTTGGGCACTTGGTCCTCATTTCTTTCCAACTCACTTCAATCGAGTTTCCTCCAGTAACTCCAATCTAAGGCGGTCTGTGGTCCAATTGCACAGGGTGTCCCCCCTTCCTTCCCCCATAATTTGAGCTCACTAGGCTGCCGCACCTTTTTGGTTGAAGGGCCGTTTTGGAAAGGCGAACGCGGGGCGAAGCCTGGGGAAGCCTCCCAGCTGAAGCAGCGCCGTCACTATGGCCAGCGCCGGGCTCCATAGTCACGTTGCTGGGACCCTCCCAACTCCGGCAGGAGGGACCTGAGGAACCGCAGACACCGCTCCCCAGCCCCCGGGGAAACTCCCCCGGGGATGCAAGAGCCTGGACGACGGGAAGCATCGGACAGGGGCGGCCGAGAAGGGGGTCCGTAGGCTAAAGGAAGGGTGGATTCCGAGTACAGCGAGAAATGCCACAGGACAGCCAAACTCTCCCGCGACGTCTCCATGAAGATCCGCCAAGTCTGAGAGAATGACCGGACAGCCCTAGAGTTCTGGGCTCGGGGACATTCGATAGCTTTCTCTGATTGGTGAAGCAGAACAATACGGCCCCGCCTTTCGGCCTGTGATTGGCGACCACCGGCGTCAGTTTGACTGACTTAGAGGATTCTAGAACCAATCTCGAGAAATTGCCGGGGAAGCATTCTTTCCTGAGGGGCCACTCCTCTCCCTACCCATCCCTCTCCCCAGGGGCCACACAGCTGTTGGGTGACCTTGGTCTAGTTACTTAACTGCCTTTAAGAAAGAAGAGAGAGAGACTGCGACCTTCCTGGCTGTTATAGAGCAAAGGTCATTTTCCTTCATCCTGAGCAGTTTCGTTAAGATTAGGACTTTCTGTAGCCCAAAGACCAATTTCATACAGTCCAACCTCCTGCTTTTCCCCAACCTCTCACCCCTGTGCGTGTTAATTGATCTCCTTTGGCAGCCTGTGAAGGTGGGGGAAAGAGATAGATGAATCCTGGCCACAAGGAGCTTACAAACCAGATACAGAGGAAACAAATGTATACTAATCTGGGAGCAGTTGATGCTTGGTATGTGTTGCACATTTCAGTGGTTGGTGCTTGAACAAGTGAGAGGAGGGCAGAGCCGAGTGCTCCCTATTTTGCTGAGAAGGAAACTGAGGCTCAGGCAGGTAGTCCAGGTCTTCTGACTCCAAATGGGGTGATCTTTCTGGTATATGGCTCAACTTCCATTCCTGAAAGCATATGGGCCTTATTGATTCAAATACTTTCAATGAATTGTAAGGAGGGCTATCCACCACATCTAGCATGGAAGAGAGGCAGAACAGCTCCCTCTATCCTCTTTTCCTCTCTCCCTTCTGAGAAAGATGAAAACTTCCCAGGCCATAAGTTTTGTGGAAGCAAGCTGGAATTTAGGATTTACCCTCCCCCCTCTCTTTACTACTGCCACATCAGCATTAGGCCCCCTTCAAGGATCTTTGGACCTCCACCCTTGTTTTATCAGCATTAGGCCCCTTCAGGAGTTTCCAACCTCCACCCTTGCTTGTGACCTTTTTCCCTCCCTTGCTTTAGAGTCTTACCAAATAAGGACATAAACAATACCTTAGCTCCCTGTCCCACCTCCCAGTCAACAGGACATAGTGGTGGGCTTCTTTGTTATCCACCATTGGGTTAGATTTCTCGCCAAGACTGAGAGCCTGCCTCCCAGCCAATGGGAGAAAGGACAGCAGGGGTGGGGGAAGGGGACTTGACTGCTTTAGGGTATAAATTCTTATTCTGTCTTTTGTAATATGCCTCATTCTGCTGGTTCATACTGGTGGAAGGGACACCCCCTTCTCGAAAGAACTAAATAAAATTCCTATTTCTCAAGATACCTCTGACTTCTTCAAAGAGAGAGGATACCAGGCTAGAAATTATTTAGTAGTTGTCCTTCATGCTCAAAGAGGACCAAAATGACATCATTATGTTAAAGTCAAATTAGCCAACTGTGGCTGATCAAACCCATATGAGCTTGGAAGGCTCTGCCACAGGTTGGGCACAAATTGTATGCACATTTGGAGTAGAGATGTCTCTAGATTTGCACATCTCACATTTATTTTGAGCTACTACAATTCTGCCTTGCTCATAAAGCACGGCACATTCTTTGATGAGGGCATGCCAAGCTGGGTGGTCCTGTGCCAGCGTCTCCCATATCTCACAATTGATTCCACAGTTTTTCAGAGAGACCGTTAGTGTCCTTGTATTGTTTCTTCTGACCTCCATGTGAAAACATGCTTTGTGTGGGTTCTCCACAAAATAGTTATTTAGACAAATGTGGTCAGAGTTGTGCTGTCTGGTTTGAATGCTTTGCAGTTCAGCTCATGAAAGGACCTCAGTGTTTGGTACATTATCTTGCTAGGTGATCTTCAGAATAGTCCTGAGGGCAATTCAAATAGAAGCAATTCAGTTTCCTGGTGGTGTTGGTATACTGTACAGGTTTCACAGGTATTCAACAATGAGGTCAGCACAATAGCTCTTTGACCTTCACTTTGGTAGGCAGTCTAATATCTCTTCTTTCCCACACTTTCCTTCAGAGACTCCCAAACACTAAGCTAGCTCTGACAGTGCATTATCTATGTGTGCATCCCTGGAAAATATACTGCCAAAGTAAGTGAACTTATCCATAGCATTCAAAATTTCTTCATTTGCTGAAACTGATGGTTCCACATATGGATAGTGTAATAATGGCTAGTGGAAAACCTCTCTGTTTTCTTGGTGTTAACTGTTAGACCAATAGGTTGCTGCATCTCAATCTCAGAGGCTGCACTGAGTGCACAATCATCTGCAAACAAAAAAATCACGCATCAGTACTCCCTCCACCAAATATTAGTTCCACAATTTGATAATTCCATTAAGGAATTATCAAAGAAAACCCACATATCCAGATAGGTAGCAAACAGAAATCAAAGAAGGTATACATAGGAGAAAAATATATACCAGACAACACAGAGTGAAGTTCTCTCTGTGAGACTGAGGTAACTCAGCTCAACAAGAAAGAGAGTTCTAGATTCCATCCAAGGGAAAACTTCCCAAAGTCTCTAGAGTAGCAGGCTGGGGATAGGGACATATCAGAGACTACCAGTTCTACTCATGTCTTTCCAGAGTCTTCCTTCAGTAACCTGAAGGATCTACCTCTGCCATCTTCTCTCTCAAAACTGGAAGCCAGAAGTACCCAAACAACTTGGAGTGACTCAAAGATTATTTGAAGACTGAAATTTTCTCTCTAACTCCATCCACCCCTCATACATGGCAGGGCATTCATCTCCACAATTAGGAGACAGTGCCATGCTAATTTGCTTTGGGACTGGGGTTACATAATGAATTAATGAAGTATTTCTTAAGTGCCTGCTATGTGCTAAGCACTGGGAATACAAATAGAAAAATAAGACAAGTTCCAACTCTCAGGAAGCTCATATTCTAATGGAGGAAGATAACACATATGAAAGGTTTCAGCTGCAAGTCAGAAAAGTCCTATAGCCCTTAGGATGAACTGGCAAAGCAATGTTTATAACTGTATATGTATATAATATTCAAAATCTGTGGAACAATAAATGTAAGGTGCTCAAAAATTTATTCTATTTTAGTTAAGGGAGGATCATGGGAGTTGAGAGTGGGATTTCTAAATGAAGAGAGAAAAGAGACACTTTACAAAATGAAAGGAAAGACACTTAAAGAGAACGGAAGAGGCATATACAGAAAATACAGGGGGAAAAGGAAGAAATAAATATGAAACTAGAATCCATAAATTATAAGTAAATGTTAATCAAGGGTTGTAAGAGAACTAGTTTAAATTTGTTCCAAAAACTATTCCATTTTGTTCAAGTGCTCAAGTCACACCTCCTTTATGAACCTTCCCCCAATTACTACAATCCAAATTAATTTCTTTTCATTCTGACCTATTTATTGCCTGTACCACTCACTCACTTGGCAATTGATTGTTTGTCTATTACATGTGTATTACATGCCTCACACTTTAGCTTCTACAGTAGTATTCTATGGCCAAGGAGTAGGGCCAAAAGAAACAGACCATAGGTAATTCAGGGTTAGAGAATTAGTACTATGGGAAGGAGTAAAAGAATCTGGAAGTGTGGCATGGGCAGCTGAAATTAGCTGGCCCTGGGTATAGGTATGGAGTTCAATTTAGTAAGGTGACTATTAGGTTGATTGAAACAGGAAGAGCTGAGCAATTAGAAGTCTAAGTGGGTAGAAAGATTTTGTGGATGTGTCAGCTTGAGAGAACTAGTAAAAGGGGCTGTATTTGGAGGAGAAAGATGACATCCATCCTGGCAGATGATTAATGGCAAAGTTAAAGGCAAAATCAGATGCCATTGTAAAAGCAAGATGCAAATTGATGCCTGATCTTCTATCACTAAGTTGGAGAAATTGAGAGATCTCTTTGAGAGAGGGCAGGCAGAGATGTATCTTTAGGGGAGTTAAGACAATGAGATGAAGTGACTTACTGGTTTTGAATAAGGGAAAACTGGAAAAAATATGGCTAGAAAAGTAGTTTAGGTTGGGGTGGCTAGGTAGGGCAGTGAATAGGGCACCAGCCCTGGAGTCAGGAGAACCTGAGTTCAAATCTAGCCTCAGACACTTAATACTTACTAGCCATATGACCTTGGGCAAGTCACTTAACTCCAATTTCCCTGTCTTCCCCCTCAAAAGAAAATTTTTTTGAGCCAGATTGTGGATAATCTTGAATGATAGGATAAGTTTGTATTTGATTTTCTAAGTAAAGGGTGAAATCTCATCCCATTTTATTTTCTAAGCACAGGAGTTATATGTAGTGGAATGATATACTCAAGGTGATATATATGGAAGTCGGCCAACTGACAAGCATTTATTTAGCAACTGAGGACATAAAGACAAATATTAAAACCATTCTTGTCCTCAAAATGCTTACATTCTGGGGTGGCTACATGGCATAGTGAATAGAGCTCCGGCCCTGGAGTCAGGAGGACCTGAGTTCAAATCTGACCTCAGACACTTAACACTTACAAGCCATGTGACCTTGGACAATTTACTTAACCCCAATTGCCCAGTCTTCTCCCCTCCAAAATGCCCAAAAAAAAAAGAAACTTACATTCTATCAAGAGATACAGTAATTACACATATAAGTATATACAAAATAAATAAGGGTAGTTTTTATAAGAAGGCGCTAATAACTGGAGGGATCAGAAAAGACTTATGGGAGGCAGCATTTGGACTGAACTTCGAAGGAAACTAAAGCTTTTTAAGAAATGGTTATGAGGAGAAAGGGTATTTGAGGCCTGCATAAAGGCTCCTAACATGTAAGAAGCAGCAAGAAGACCAGTTTGGCTGTCTCTAAGAACATGTGAAGGGGAATAATGTATAATAAAGCTGGCAAGTTATGTTGGAGCCAGGTTGTAATGGGTTTTAAGTAGCCATCAGAAGAATCTGTATGTTATCCCAGAAAGTAATGCAGAGATGTGGCATGATTAGACCCTTGCTTTAGGAATATCACTTGGGCATCTGTATAAATTGGAGAGGAGAGAGACTGAAGTTAGAGAGACCGAAAGAAGGCTATAGTGATGGATATCAGAACTAGACTACAGGCTGCTTAAACTGGAGAGAAGGGGACAGATTGAAGAAGTAAAATTGATAAGATTGATAGGAAGTGAAAGAAAAGGAAATGCCAAGTGAATGACTAGAAGAAAGGCAATACACCCAACAGAAATAGAATAGGGAAGGTTGGAGTTGGCCTAAGTTGAGAAGTGAAATATGCATTCTGTTATAGACATATTAAGTTTGAGATACCTATAGGACATTCAGTTGGAGATGTCTAGTGGGCAGCCAGTAGTACAGGACTGGAGTCCAGGAGGCAGTTAACAGCTGTATATAGGTATATAAGTCTTCTTTTTGCTAATCAACCAAATGATAAGCACAGTAGAGGCTTGTACCCTCTAAAGACTTTCAATTAATTGTATTATGGTAGAGTTGGTCTGCTGTAGAAAATAATTTTTGAAAACCTGCATGTTTCCTTTTTTACATAATCATCAAGGATGACTTCAATGTGTGTGTAGGTCATTCTCATAACAGTTTTGTACAGTAGGAATATAAGTTAATAATGAATGAAAACTCATCCAGTCATTAAGTTTAGCGGTTCTACACAAGACCATGCTTCACACCCCATCCAGTCATTTACATAGGCCATCTCGCATCTTTCCTGACACATTTACTCTGCTCCCTCCCCCCATCTTTTTATCTCTCAGTCTGGGCACAGTAATCAAGTCAATGCTACCAACCATTCCTTCAAATAAGAACATGTCCATTGATTGTCCTATAGATAAGTTACCATCCTTGTGACTCACCAAACCCAAAGTCTCCTCCCTGGTCAATCCTCTTACATGTGTTATCTTCTGTTATAATGTAATTCCTCAAGGGCAAGGATACTATTACTTTTAAATTTGTATTCCTTGTGTTTATCACAGTGTCTGGTATATAGAAAGAACTTAATAAATGCCTTTTTTTAATTCAAAGAACTCCTTAAAATATTTAACAACTGGGATAACTTTGTTTAATGACTGATAACTAAAATAAACAAGACATAAAACAGGGAGACATATGCTTGTTAAATATAATTGCTAGTTTCATAAAGGATGTTAAATGCATAGTCTAAGTGGAAGAGTAATTCCTTATTGATGGCAAGTTCTTCAAGGTGTTCTTATTTAAAGATACCATTCATTGTAGGGATTGCATCAAGCCTGTGAACAGTGCAAAGACTCCTAAATGAGAACTGGCTATTTGAGTTCAGCTGAATTATCTACACAGGAAAAACCAAGGACATTAAGACTGCATATTATCCAGACCATGATGTATCATTTAGATGATCAACCTACAGAGCTTGTCTACTAGGATATCTGTCTTCTACTAACAGTGCAAATAGGCAATACGTTGAAACCAGAACTGAAGAGGAGTCATCCAGATTGTTCTTGGGAGATTTTGCAGGCTTTTTTTTTAATGTCCCTAAGCTTCTCACTGATATAAAGGCTTATCTTTTTAGAAATTCAAGTGATAGTATATGGTTTTGAGTAAACAAATACCACAGATTCCAAAATACAAAACAAACTGAAAATCAACTAAAGGTTAATGGAGATACATGATACATGTGGTGGGTATAAGAATTCTGCAACTCATTATAGGAGAGAAATTAGTTGTAAAAGGGAAGCACAATATAAGGGATGTCATCAGAGAAATGTATGACCAGAAAAAAAAGTAAAAGGGCACACAGCAAGAGTGTGGTATATCCCTTAGGCAACCTGCATTCTCCATTGGTATCAGCATATCAGGAGATCTGGAGGAAGGTCCTCAGAATGTTGGGTATAGCACTGTGATGGATTTATGGAAGGACATGGACAATGATTGCATAAGTTGATCAGGTATACATGAGTTGTACTATTCACCTTCAGATAGATTTCCCACATCAGTGAAATAGTCAAGTCACAATGAACATATATAGAATTATCATGCACTCTAGTTTTGGTTACCTTCAAACAATGATTATATCTTATTCTTTTTTTTCTTGTCCTTTAGATACCTGTTGACAAGTGTACTGTAAACAAAGAAAGTTGGTCACCATGAACCTTCACTGATATCAAATGACCAATAGTCTTCTAAGAATCTTCTTCCCTGTTTGAATCAAGAGCCTCAGTTGACATCCCAAATCTCAGCATAAAGTACAGTGACATACTATTACAGTGGAAAATAGTTGTGAAAGTTATTTAAATAAAAATTGATTACATACTTGTGAAAATTACTTCATAAAGACTTTTTTAGAAAAAGTTTTCAAAAAATTCAAAAAAGTAAAAAAGAAGTTTCCAAAAAAGTAGATGTTTACAACAATAAAAATGATTGCAAGGTATAGAGAATGTTGATTTCCCCCTTTATTGATGTTTGTCTTTTATTTTTCTTGGTGCATTGTTTTATTTTAGTCATATTCATTTCCAAATTTGTGCCTCCTCTCCTACATAGCAAACCATTCCTTGCAACAAAGATTTAAGAAGCAAAAATAAATAAATAAACAATTGAGTAAAATTAACCAGTACATGAATCAAGTCTGATGGTATAGTCAATGTTCCATTCATTATCCCATAGTTGCCCACCTATGCAAAGAAGAAAGGAAGGTTCATTTCCTCCTCTCTTCACCAAAAACAAACATATGCATGTATGTATATGTGTAATTAAAGTTATTCTGTTTATTTTTTTGTTGTTCTTTCCATTTGCATTCTTGTAGATGTTGGGTAGATTTTTATGAATTTTTCAGCTTTTTTTTCCTTTTTACCATATTTTTTTATTGTATTAAACATTTCCCAATTATATGTAAAGTTTTAACATTAATTTTTAAAAATTTTGAGTTCAAAATTCTGTCCCTCTGTATTAGCAAGCACCCTAGCACACCCAGGATGGCCTGCTAGCACAGGTTCTTTGATCTGCTTTTCTAAAGGAAAGACAGCTTCAAAGGGGTCAACAATCTTACTTTAATTAAACATATATAAATCATTCACTAGTTCAGGGGAAAGGTCAGCACCCTGAACGTGGAGAAAATACTAGCAGAGAAATATAGAGAAATGAGCAAAGAGATCCAGTGGGCAGGGTTCCAACTGTCTAAACTAAGTAATTGACACAAAATCACCAGACCAGGGAGCACCAGGGAGGAGGTGCTCCTCAACAACAGCTACCCAGAGTCTTGCCGATCACAAGGAGACATTCTTCCCATGAGTGAGTCCCAAAATAAAATACCAACCTCCCAGTATATATAGTTTTCACCTAATAGGCTCAGAGTCAGAAAACATCACAACCCATGTGATTCAGTGTCTAATTGGTTCAGTACCAAAAGGTGTGAAAGCCTTCCTGCAAGCAAGCCTCCCCATAAGCAAGCTTCCTCCCAAGCAAGTTCCTCCCCCAAGGCAATATATGGGCGCAGTGTGACTCAGGATGTGCCACAACTGTGAACTGAGCCAAAGTTCAAAGCAGCAAGACATCTGTGATTGATACACCTGTGTACTTATCTTCCCGAGTTCAAATATGGTCTCAGACATTTACTAGTTGTGTCACCCTGGGAACATAGCCCTGATTCCAGAGAAAAAAGGGAACACATGTGATCACATAGGCCTATTAATGGACAGGGAATATCTTATATTCCATTAACCCTATGCCCTCCTTTTTGTTCTTCCCTCCTCCTTGAGAAGGTGTGCAATTTGATATCAAAACTACATGTGCAGGGGTGGCCAGGTGGCACAGTGCGTAAGAGCACCGGCTCCAGTGTCGGGATGACCTGGATCAAATCCGGGCTCAGATACTCAGCACCACACCCAGAAATAACTGGCCGTGTAACTTGAGCAAGTTACTTAACCCCGATTGCTTAAAAAAAAAAAACTACATGTGAAGTCATGCAAAACATATTTCCATATTTGCCATGTTGCAAAAGAAAACAAATGAAAACAAAAATAAATAATATTAAAAAAAACATATCCTTCAATCTGTAATCAGAGCTTATCAGTTCTCTCTAGATGTGGATAGCATTTTTCACCATGGGTCCTTTTGAATTGTCTTGGATCACTGTCTTGAGCAGAGTAGCTAAATCTTTCTCAGTTGATCATTCTTACAACATTGCTATTACTGTGAACAATGTTCTCCTGGTTCTGCTCACTACAATTTGCATCAATTAATATAAGTCTTCTCAGGTTTTTCTGAAACCATCTAGCTCCTCAGTTTTTTTTTAGCTCCTCACTTTTATAGAACAAGAGTATTACATGGGCAGTTAGGTAGCAGGCCAGGCCTGCAAGAAGACTTATCTTCCTGAGTTGAAATATGGCCTCAGACACTTACTATCTATGTCACCCTGGGCAAGACATTTAACCCTGTTTGCCTCAGTTCCTCATCTGTGAAATGAGCTGGAGAAGGAAATAGCAAACCATCCCAGTATCTTTGCTAAGAAAACCCTAATTGAAGTCTTAGACTTGGACATGACTGAAATGACTGAACAACAGGTATTCCATCACAATCATATATCACCACTTGTTCAACCATTTCCCAATTGATGGGCATCCTGTCAATTTCCAGTTCTTTGTCACCACAAAAAGAGCTTCTATAATTATTTTAGTATATACAAGTCCTTTTTCAGTTTCTTTGATCTTTGGAATACGGACCTAGTAGTGGTATTGCTACATCAAAAGATATGCACAATTTGATAGCCTTTTGGCATAGTTATAAATTATTCTCTAGAATGGCTGGACTAGTTCACAACTCCACCAGCAATGCATATGTCTCAATTTTTCCACATCCCCTTCAATATTTGTCATTTTTTTCCTGTCATGTTAGCCAATATAATAAGTGTGAGGTAGTATCTCAGAGTTGTTTTAATTTGCATTTCTCTAATCAGTAGTGATTTAAAGAATTTTTTCATGTAGCAAAATATAGCTTTGATGTCTTCTTTTGAAAACTGCATGCTTATATCCCTTCTATATTTGTCAACTAAGGAATAGGTTTTATTTTTAGAAATTTGGCTCAGTTCCCTACGTATTTGAGAAATGAGATTTTCATTAAAGAAATTCGCTGTAAAATTTTCCCTCAGTTTCCAATTTTCTTTCTAATTTTATCTGCATGTTTTGTTTGCGCAAAAGTTTTTTAGTTTCATATAATCAAAATTATTCATTATATTTCTTTGACCTTCTCTGTTTGGTCATAAACTCTTCCTTTATCCATAGATATGACTGATATTTTTCCCATGCTCCTTTAATTTACTTAAGATATCATTTTGTCTAAATCATTTATCCATTTTTACTTCATCTTGCTATATAGAGTAAAATTCTGATCTATGCCTCACTTCTGCCAAATTGTTTTTCTTTTGCCCAGCAATTTTTGTCAAATGGTGAGCTCTTACCACAAAAGCTCCGATCTTTATGTTCATCAAAAATAGATTGCTATGGTCATTTACTATTGTGTATTGTGTGCCTAACCTATTCAACTGATTCACCACTCTGTTTCTTAGCCAGTACCAGACTGTTTTGATGATTACTGCTTGGTAACATAGTTTGATATCTAGTACTATTAGACTGCCTTCCTTCACATTTTTTTTAGTGATTCCCTTGATAGTCTTGACTTTTTATTCTTCCAGATGAATTTTATTATTTAGTCTAACTTCATAAAATCATTTTTGGTAGTTTGATTGGTAGAGCATTAAATAAGTAAAATAACTTAGGAAGAACTGTCATTTTTATTATATTGGTTCAGCCTACCCATGAGCAATTAATATTTTTCCAATGGTTTTGATCTGCATTTTTATGAAAGGTGTTTTGTAATTGTGTTCACATTGTTCCTGGGCTTGTCTAGGCAGGTAGACTCCCAAGTATTTTATATTGTCTGCAGTTATTTTAAATGGAATTTCTCTATCTTTTCCTGCTGGGCTTTGTTGGTAGTATATAGAAATACTGATGATTTGTGTGGGTTTATTTTCTATCCTGAAATGTTGCTGAAGTTGTTAACTGTTTAAACTATTTTTCAGATGATTCTCTATGGTTCTCTAAGTATATCATTATGTCATCTGCAAGGAATGATAATTTTGTTTCCTCATTGCTTATTTTCATTCCTTCAATTTCTTTTTCTTTTTAATTAATACAGTATTTATTTGTCTTCCATCTGTCAAACCCTGAGTCCATGGCTTTCTCCAGGGCTGCCTGGTAAGATGGAGGTGGAGGTATACACAGGCTGGAAGAGACATGGAAGGACCAGGAGGACGAGGAGGAACATTCAGAAACATAGGGGGATATAAATGGCTCCATCACATGGCAAAGAGGATGAGGAAGGTCACCATCAGGCAAAAGAGCCCCATGGCCTTAGACAGGGCAAAACCTAGGATTGCATAGGAAAAAAAGCTGCTGCTTCAGGGAGGGATTCCTGGCATAACCGATGATGAGACTTCCAAACACAGCCCCAATTCCAGCTCCAGAGTTGGCCACCCCCCACAGTGGCAGCCCCAGCCTCAATAAATTTGGCTTTTGTGTCAATGTCCCTTGAGACAGCATTAGTTTGGAATCCACATCTGGGGACATGAGAGGTCAAGGGACCTGATGCTGCCAAAATGCTGAAGTTCTCCTCTATCCAAACCTCGGGCCGTTTTAGCACCACAGCAGATAGCGGTCTACTCAGCAGCTGATAGCTGCTCCTCACAAGGGCAGGGGTAGAGATGAACTTGGTGCAGGCGTACATTCTCAGGGGGTGAGGGGCAAAGCTAAAGAGCTACTGGCAGAGCAGAGGAGACAGAGAGAGCCATTTTCTTTTTCTTATTGCTATAGCTAGCATTTGTAGTACAATATTGAATAATAGTGGTGATAATGGATATCCTTGCTTCTTCACTTGATCTTACTGTGAAGGCTTCAAGTTTATCTTCATCACAGATGCTGTTTGCTCTTGGTTTTAGATGGATAATACTTCTCACTTCAAGAAAGGTTCCATTTATTCCTATATTTTCTAGTGTTTTTTTTTTACATGGAAATGGTTGTTGTATTTTGTCAAAGACATTTTCTGCATCTATTGAGATAATCATATGATTTTTGTTGTATTTGTTACAGAAGTGTTATTGAAACTATTGTTACTAAAATATTCATTAGGGAAATTGGTCTATGGTTTTCTTTCTCTGTTTTTGCTCTTTTTTTTCTAAAACAGGTTTAAGTATTACATTTCCTCTTTTGTTAATTTGAGTGATTTATATTTTTGAAAACATTCATCCATTTCTCTTAGGTCATCAATTTTTACTGGCATGTATTTGGGCAAAATTATTGCCGATCAAGAGAATCATTAATTGCTTTAATTTCCTATTCATTGGTGGTGTAGTCATCATTTTATTTATTCATTTATTTATTTATTGCTTTTTGGAGGGCAATTGGGGTTAAGTGACTTGCCCAAGGTCACATGGCTAGTAAGTGTTAAGTGTCTGAGACTGAATTTGAACTCAGGTCCTCCTGACTTCAGGTCTGGTGCTCTATTCACTTTGCCACCTAGCTGCCCCATCATTCTTTTAATTTTTGATACTAGTAATTTGGTTTTCTTCTTTAAAAAAAGAAACAAAAACAAATTAATCAATTGAACTAGCTCCTAGTTTTATTTGTCAGTTTGAGGTTTTTTTTTTAACTTTCAATTTTATTAATGTCTCCTTTGATTTTTAGGACTTCTATTTTGATGTTTAATTGGGGATTTTAATTTGTTATTTTTCTAGCTATTTTAGTTGCATGCCTAATTTATTGCCCTGCTCTTTCTCTATTTTATTGAGGTAAACATTGAGAGATATAAATTTTCCCTGCTTTGGTTTCATCTCACAAATTTTGGAATGCTCTCTTATTGTTGTCATTTTCCTTAATGAAATTGTAGTTTCTATTGTAATGTATCAAAAGTCTGAGAGGCTTGGCTTCTGGGTAATTAATAATTTTGTTAATTATGGCTAGCAAATAATTAATAAAACGATGGTCATTTGGCCTTCTCTCATAACCAAAGATCCCTCCTGCAGGCCTCTTGATGCTTATATACCCTTGGAAGAGTGGGTGTTTCTGACAGGCTACCATCAACTCTAATTGATTAATAATTAATGAGATAACGAATGATATGAGAGGTGGACTTATTCTAATGAGGGGCTGGTGGATGCTATTTTGATTATGTTACTCACTCCCAGCTTGGGCAATCTAGACAACTGATCTGCTATCTCCTCCCTAATTGTGTAGAACACAATGGGCTGGAATTCACCTAGATTAGATTCTCTTTGTAAGGTTTTTTTTTTTTCAGTTTGGGGAAGTAACAATTCCACCTAGATAAAATGGGGTGGGGGGTACATTTCTGGGGGCAAGATCAGTAATGTCCTTCAAAGGTAGCTTTATTAACCTACAGGGATTTGTTTCTGAGTGAGAAAAAAAGAAAAAAAGTCTTAATAGCTTATTAAGAGAAATAATTATTTCTCTCATTATGATTTATTCTTTTAGACTTCTGAGAGTCCCTTGGGCAGTAAGAAGATCAAATCAATCAATACTTAAAAAGAAATTAATTTATACTATTCACTGGAAAGTCAAATACTGAAGCTTAAAGATTTTGGTCACATAATGAGAAGATAGGACTTACTGGAAAACACTGATTTTGGTAAAAATGGAAGGTAAAAGATAAAGGGGCAGCAAAGGATGATATGGATAGTGTAATGGAAATAAGCAACATGAACTTGGACAGACTTCAAGAAATAGTGGAACATAGGAAGTCCTGGTGAGCTATGATCCATGGGGTCATGAAGAGTTGGAAATAAGTGAACAACATGATTTGTTCTTTTAGTCCCTTATTCTTTAGAATTAAGTATTTTCATTTCCAGTTAATTTTAAAATTATGCCTCCATGGCCCTTTATTGGATACAATTTCTACTTATTACATTATGGTCTCAAAAGGGTGCATTTAATATTAATGCCTTTCTGAATTTGGTTGTGAGGTTTTTATGCCCCAATGATCAGTATTTGTGAAGGTGCCATACCAGTTGTGAAAAAGGTATATACTCCTTTCTATTCCCTTCCAGTTTTCTCTAGAGGTCTATCATATCTAACTTTTCTAAAATCCTATTTATCCCCTAAACTTCTTTCTTATTTATTTAATGATTAGATTCATCTAACTATGAGAGGGGAAAACTAGAGTCCCTTGGTAGTAGAGTTTTGCTATTTCCTTTTGTAATTAATTTTAACCTTTCCTTTAAGAATTTGGATGCTATGCCATTTGCTGCATATATATTTAGTATTGATATTACTTCATTGTCTATGGTTTCTTTTAGCAAGATGTAGTTTCCCTGCTTGTCTCTTTTAAATGAAGTCTCTTTTTGCTTTTACTTTGTCTGAGATCATGATTGCTACTCTTGCATTTTTTTACTTAAGCTGAAGCACAACAAATTCATCTCCAGCTTCTTATTTTAACACTGTGTATCTTTCTGTTTCAGATGTATTTCTTGTAAATGACATATTGCTGGATTCTGGTTTCTAATCCATTCTTCTATCCACTTCTGTTTTTTGGGTAAGTTCATCTCATTCCCAATTATGACTACTAACTGTGCATTTCCCTATTTTCTTCTGTTTATCCTTTTTAACCTGTCCCTTCCCTAAATTTGTTTTGCTTCTGCCCACTGCCTTTTTAAAAATCTGTTTTACTTTTTATCCCCCTCCCCCCTTTTTTTATCCCTTTCCCCTCCTACTTTCTCATTGGGTAAGATAGATTTCTATTATCAATTGACTGTGTGTAGGTATTTTATTTCCTTCTTTGAACCAATCTGGATGTGAATGAGGTTGTTGAATTGCCCTCCCTGCCCCCCCCCCCCACTTTCCCCTCCATTGTAAAAGCTCCTCATTACATGCCTCTTTCATGTGGGATAATTTTCCCTCTCCCTTCTTCCGCTTCCTTCCTTCTCCCAGAGCATCCCTCTTTTGCATCTATACATTTTTTCCATCATTCCAACATATGACTCAACTCCTGCACTCTCTTTCTATGTAGGATCCTTCTAATTATTCTAATAATAATACAATTTTTAGAAGTTACATGTTATCATCTTGCCATGCAGGAATATAAATATTTTAACCTTATTGAGTCCCTTATTATTTCTTTTTCAGGTTTACCTTTTAATGTTTCTCTTGAGTCTTTTATTTGAAAGTTGAAAATCAAATTGTCTCTTCAGCTCTGTTTTTTTTTTAAATCAGGAATACTTGAAGATCTTTTTTGTTAAATTTTTTCCCCCTTATAGCAGGTTATACTAGTTTTTCTGGATAAGTTATTTTTGGTTATATTCCCATCTCTCTTGCCTTCCAGAATATCATATTCCAAGCCCTCTGCTCCTTTAATGTCATAGCTGCTAAATCTTGTGTGGTGCTAACTGTTGCTCCATAACATTTCTTTCTGGCTGCCAAGTATTTTCTCTTTGACCTGGGAACTTCAGAATTTGGCTATATTACTGGAAATCTTCCTTGGGATCTCTTTCGGATGGTGATTGGTAGATTCTTTCAATTTCTATTTTACCCTCTGATTCTAGGATTTGGGGGGCAATTTTCCTTGATAATTTCTCAAAATTTGATGTTTAGGCTCTTTTTAAAAAAATCATGGCCTTCAGGTAGTCCAATAATTCTTAAATTATCTTTCCCTGATTGTTTTTCCATGAAATATTTATTTTCTTGTATTTTTCCTTTCTTCTGACTTTACTGTTTCTCGATGTCTCAATTGACTCATTAGATTCCACTTATCCATTTCTAATTTTTAAGAAATTATTTTCTTCACTAAGCTCTTTTTCCATTTGGTCATTTCTTCCTTTTAAGTTCTTTCCATACATGAATTTTTGTATTTCTTTTACTATCTGGACAATTCTGTTTTTTAAGGCACTATTTTCTTCAGTATCTTTTGTGCCTTTTACTAAACTATTGTCTTTTCATAATTTTCTTCCCTTGCTTTAATTTCTTACCTAATTTTTCCTCTACCACTCATTTAATTTTGACAACAAATTTTTCAGCTCAAAAAATTCTTATTAGGCTTGTGTCCAATTTGCACTTTTTTTCCTTTGAGGTTTTGCTTGTAATTGTTTTCACATTATTGTCCTCTTCTGAATTTGCCTTGATCTTCCCTGTCATCATCATAACATTTTATTGTCAGGTTCATTTTGTTGTTGTTGTTTGCCCATTTTTCCACCCTATTTCTTGATTTTGAACTTTGTTAAAGTTGGGTTCTGTTCTCAATATGAGGCAGGGAGGTTCACGGTCTTAAGCTTCAGGCTTTTTCACACTACTGTTTTACTGTAGTTCTGGGGAGTTGGGTGTTTTCAGTGTTTACAAAGTGATGTGATTTGGGGGTTGTGGTCATAGCACATCTAGGCTCACTCTGATCCTTATCCAGGAAAAGCCCCTGCTCCCTTGTGACCACAAGTGATTTTGTTTCTCAGGGCTCCTCCTCCCTTGGAACCAGTTCCTCAGGGTCCCTGATCCCTTGTGACCAAAAGTGTACCTCTCTGCCCTTGAACTCTGATTCAGAACTGGTTATAGGCAGTAAATTTGCCAAACAGCCTCCAGTCCCACAACCAGTGCTAGCACAGGGGTCCCCCATAATCTTTCTGACCAGTTGCCATGTCCCCTGTCAATAGCTTGAGACCTCCTGAAGCTGCTATTGCTGCTAGCACCACTAGTCTCACCACTGGTGTTTCATCCATATGGGTTGCAGGCAAGCTGCCCTCCCTCCCCAGCCCCTGTCACATATCTCTCTTTCTGACCTCCTAAGTTGTCTTGGGCTGGAGGAATGTCTCACTTTGGCCTTTTCTTGACTCTGCTATTCCAGAATTCTATTTGAGGTGTTATTTTAAAGTTGTTTGGAGGGGAACATTGGGAATTTGGCTGAGGGCTTGCTCTGCTTCATCATGTTGCTTTCACCCCATGGAAGTCCCATTAGTTTCTTAACAGTGCTATCATGTTGCAAAACCACAATTTATTTTAATCATTTGTGAATCAATTTCTGACTAGAGGAGAAAGTGAGGCTGGTGACTTTGCACAGCTCTCCCTCACTCAAATCAGTCAACTGCAAGTCATGTCATCATCTCCCTGATGTCATGGTCCTCTGAGAGTGAAGGGCTGAGCTTCCTGAATGGGGACCCAGCTGGCCAGTTCCAGCTGGGCAACTCAGCTTGACTTCTCACCTCTCCCCTCCCCTTACCTGAGGGTGTTCTGCCCAAAGTTAGGTAAATTTTGATGTCTGAAAGCTACCTAGATAACTTGGGGTTTACTGGCTAGGTTTCTTTCTCAAAGACTTGCCTTAAACCAATGAACTCTTAATTTTATGCATTGGACAAAAGGCCCCAGGCCAAACACCACTTAAAGGTGGTCTTTTGGGCCCTCCTGGCTCTGTTTCTCATTTGGTCAGCAATCCTGAGAGTCCTCCCCTTCTGTTTTGATTTTTAAAAAAAAAATTATTCAAGGTGCCATCTCTTGACTCACTTCTTAAAAGAGTGCTATTCACTGAATGGGTATTGCTTTACTCAAAGTGAGAAGCTGAAAATACCCTAACTTAAATGGGCCAAGGTCTTCCACAGCATTGTCCTGATCCAGTATCAGAGCACTGGACCCAGAGGGCTCTGGAGGAGAAAGCAAGGCTGGTGACTTTGCATAGCCCTTCCTCACTTAAATCAAAATCAACTGTAAGTTATGTCATCATCTCCCTGATGTCATGGTCCTCTTTGAGAACAAAGGACAAACCACAATTTACCTTGAGAGGATGGTTGTACCTTTAATCTCTTTGCAAACATATGCTTAGCAATGGGATTCTGGGGCAAAGGACATAGAAATCTTTTTTTTTTTTTTTTTTTTTTGCTTTTTGGAGGGCAATTGGGGTTAAGTGGCCTGCCCAAAGTCACATGGCTAGTAAGTGTTAGGCGTCTGAGGCCAGATTTGAACGCAGGTCCTCTTGACTCCAGGACCAGTACTCTATTCACTGTGCCACCTAGCTGCCCCGGGACAGAGAAATTTTAAATCATTTTTTAAAGCATGACTTTATTTTTCAGAATGGTTGGATCATTCAGTTTTACCCAGTGTATTAGTGCAACTATCTTGCCATACACCCTCCAACACTATTTCCACATTTTGCCATTATTGCCAAATTTTTTGAGGGTAAAAGAAATCTCATGATTGATTGAATCTGCATTTATTAGTAGTAGTTAATATCCCTATTTCATGTTCAGTTAATGTTTTTATAAATAATCCTTTCTTGTAAACGTCATTTTGTTAGCATACAATTGCAGGCTATGTTAATACTTTCTGTTCCTTTTGTGAACTGAGTACATCTTTAATCATACCAATGATTGAGATGTATGGAGAGGATTTATGCCATTCTCTAGTTTTCTTTTAAAAGCACTTCTCTAGAAAAATGCAACTTTAAAAGCCCTTCTAAGAGATGTCCCCTAAATATAGTCTTATAATAATTTTGATATATAAAAGATATAACTACAGAGGTAACTGTTCACTGATACATTGAGTATAGCTGCTGAGCAAGGTATAAACTACACGAATAGAGACTGAAACATACAGTCTGCCAATGTCATGGGAAATTTCCTGCAGAAAGTAAAAAAAAAATGTCTATTGATGACAAGGTTATTTAAATGCTTCTCTTCACAGATGAGATTTTACTAACTGCACTGAGCCAGGGAATTCTATAAAGTCTTCTAAATGAAATGCATAGCAATGGAAACCATCAAGGCCAAAAACAAACAAATAAACATCATGTGGCAGCCTACTAAGCTGTTTATCTTTGATAGGGGCTGCACAACATGGGACAATGACCCAAGACTGAGCAGGGAGAAAATATTAGGTTAGATTGCATCAAGCATAATGCTCGTTATTGCTAACTAATACCAATACTGCTATGTATCACAGAACAATGATTTTGGAAGAATCATAATGACAACCTAAAGTTAATGGAAAATGCTTGGTGAATTTACATAGGTTATAGCATGTTACTCTTGGTAACATAAGTATGAAAAGTGCCATACAACATTATTAAGGAAATATATATGCAGCAAAAGAGGATTGGAAATGTACTGAAAAGACTAAATGGATGGCACATTGGATAGCTTGTGACTATAAGATTGTAAGCAAACAAACATAGGTGGTGGAGTGGATAGAGTGTTGGGCCTGAAGTAAAAAAGACTCTTCCTGTATTCAAATCTGACTCAGACATTTAACTAGCTGTGTGAGCTGGGCAAGTCACTTAACTTTGCCTCAGTTCCCTCATCTGTAAAATGAAGTGGAGAAGGAAATGGTGAAACACTGTGGTATCTTTGCCAAGAAAACCCCAAATGAGTTCACTGAGTTAGACTGGATTGAATAACAACAAGAAGAAAACAAGAATCAGTACACTGAAAATGATGGGAGAAACTCCTGATAGAAGTGATGGGTTAATATGTTGAGACACACATTTCTGGATATGGTCAATATGGGAATTTCTTTTGCTTGATTATGCTTATGGGTTTTCTTTTTCTTTGAGGTGGGGTGGTGATGGAGAGAAATAAAATGCTTGATAAGTAAAAAAAATTAATTTAATGTAAAATAAACACAGACAGAATTTCATTCATTCATTCCACTGAAATCATGTAGCCAAAGGAATTAATTTTAAAAATATTTTTATGAAATTTCCTTGCCTTAAAAAAAATCCACTTAAAGGTACTTATTTTTTACATATATTTTTCCTTTGTCAGAAAACACACAACTAAAGAAAATAATTTGCCAAAAGTATACATCAATAGATCCTATGCTCTATCTGCTATGAGCACTCCTTCCAGGGGGTATAAATCATCCCCAAAACTCCAAAAGAGCCTTTCTCTGATTCTCTTAGTATTGCTGGGATATCAGTATAACATTTGGCCTATCACTTGGTATTTTTTACTTTCATTATGTGATCAGAACATTTCCTTTTCTAGTAAGACATAAGATCATGCCCCAGACCATTGGTGGGTCCTGCTTCCAGACAAGGCTCCATAGCCATTATCTAGAAAGGCAACTCCTATGGAGAAAAGGCCAGTCATCACCACCACCTGCAAGTCAATTTCCACCCACAATGCAGGTAAGCAAGCAAGACACCCTACAAGAAGGACAGAAGGCAGCATATGCTAAGTAAATAAGGCAGCCACCATCACCTTAATCATCATCCCTCTTCAGGCTTTGATAATTATAGCCCAAGACCCCAACCCATGGCACTTGGGAATGACAATGTTTCCATTCCAGTGCCTTCATTCTAGATAATACCTGGGGAGATGCAGATGGGCAAGTGTTCCTGCAGGTGTTATCATCAGATTTATTGAAGACTCCTAAAAAGAAAATTTTTGTCACCAAAATCCTGTCAAATAGTTCAGCATCTGAAGCTGATAGGATTTTATCAGTGGAAATAACATTAGAGAAGAAGTATTTTCATCTGCATTGCCACTATATCCTACAGACTATGGAACCTTTCCATGTGATTTGTAGCTGAATCCTTCCACATGTCTTTTCTTCCCTCATTAGAATGCAAGCTCTTTGAAAGCAGGGACTGACTGTCTTACCTTTTTATTTGTATCCCCAGAGCTTAGCATAGTGCTTTGCATATATTAAGTGCTTGGTAAATGCTTTCACTCATTCATTCATATATATACGTATCCATGATATATTTTATTTGGCTTAACATTTGCAAGTCAGTTGATAATTAAGCCCACCTTAGTTTTTTCAACTGCCATTGGTAACCCATGAAATATGCAAAATACCACATCTAAATCACCATGAAATCCATATCCACTTAGGACACTTAAACATGCTAAAAATGTTATAAGGCTTAAGAAAAAAAAATATGTATACTTATAAGTTTATATATGCAAACACTTGTGCCTGACAACAAGAGGATGGTAGGAAAAAAATTTAGTTTCTTTGGTAACTTCTTTATCAATAGGCATACTGGGGAAACGTTTGCCATTATGCTAACATTTTCTTTAATTCAATCACACATACAAAAAAAGTCACTTTAATTTTATTTTCAAATTAATTATATCTCAATGATACACAGAAATGCCACTTGAGTTCAATTTCTGTATTAACAACCTGCTGTCTCTCATACCATTTACTATAGTAGTGATAGTCCTTATGTAAAACCATCATATCACAGACACATTCTCAGACTCTAAACACATACATCATTGTCAATGTGTTTAAGGACAAGATATGTGTTTCATTTATTTACAATCAGAGAATACTATTCATTCATAAAGTATAATCTTTGGACAATTTCAAGTGAAGCTTAATAATCAAAGTAGTTTCAAGTTATTTTACTTGTATCACAGGTTATGTCAAGATTCTAATGGAATGTAATTGTGAAAACCAGTGACAACCTTTGAAAATTAGTAGCTAATTATCAAATGTTCTATAACTATATATTTTATAACCTAAAGACCTTAAAAGGCAATGAATATTTAACTCAAACTATTAATTACAATCTGACACAATGGAAACTAAATTATTTATGCTTTAAAATTCCATTATTTTGAGCATGACGATGACAATTTCTAACAACATGTATTCTAAATAATGAGTTAGACTTTTAAGAGATTTAAATTTTAGTAGTAACAATGCCTAAAACCAGTGTTTTACCCAATTCTACTGCTGTTGTACAATTAAGTTTCCAGAAAACAAAAGCTTAAAATGCAAGTGGTTAATAGTTAAATGAGCATAAAATAAGTTTCAATAAATAAGCAAACATTTCAAACTGTCAATAATTTTCTTGAGCTCCTGATCAGCTATCAGTTTTTAAAACACAAAGTGTTTTAAAAATAAATACTTATAACCACCTTCAACCATTGAGACAATGCCAAGTTTTTATAAAAGATATACCTTGTAGTGTGACAACTAGTTTCATGGAACCTAGGTTCTTTCAATAATCAGTTATTTCCTTTGTCAGAAAAAAGTCTTACCTGACAATTTTATTTTTTAGTACTCATCTATTAAAGTGCTTCACATTTTAGCTTAGCCACCGAAAATTTAGAAGAGATTTAGGATAGAGAAGAAATTTACAAATAAACAGTGCAAAATAATCAGGAAGCAACTGACTTGGTTAATTCTTCTGAGTACAAATTGAATTAGTTTATTATATTCCAAACCATGCAGAGACATCTAATTTACTACTCTGTTTTCTAAAATAGATCAATTACAAAATTTAACATTAGACTGAAGGTAGTTTTCAAAAATCTCAGCTTTACAATTGAAAAAATATTTTAAGTACATAAAACAAAACTTTATCCAACCTTTTGGACAATCTTTCTATAAGTGAGAAAGAAAAATGCTATCACTTTTGTTATAAGAAGACTATACATACTTTAAATTTTATGAAAAATACTTTTAGAAATAATTAGATTTTTATAATATAGGCTAATTTATAGGAGAGAAGAAGTATTCTATTTTTTTTTAAATACCAGCATTATATCCATTCAGTAAGGCTTTGGTGGAGTTAATTCATAGTATTTGTATCATTTATCTTTCTTCCCCAATTTGTCTTTCTTCTTTATTGTCTTAACATTAGTTTCTTTTTCATCTTTCTTCTCTGACTTGTCAACTACTTTATATTCCTCCAAGATGGCTTTTCCAGTTTGCTTTGCTGTTCTTGTCACCACAGCTTTGATACCGATGTTGTCAATATTAAATGCAGTGACACCAACATTGATGGCAGAAGTCATTGCATTATCTGTAGCATGACCAGCATCAGTCCCATACCTTTAAGAAAAAAAATTAAAATATAGTGAAACTAAAAATGTGAATTAGAGCATTCCAAAACAGAATAAGATGAAGAGAATAAGTTCTCTGAAAGGAAAAATCTCAGTTTGTTTCAGTTTGATTGTTTTTAAAAGAGGATTAATTCACTTATATGAGGCCAAGCCATATTTTTTTCCAAGAGTAAGGACATTCTGGGAAAATTAATGTCTTAAATGACAGCACTTTATTTTTGTGTGGAGTATTTATTCTGACATTAAATGTAACAAAGGTTCGCTACATTTTGAAATATGTTCATCAGTGAAGTACTCTGGTTTTCTTCTCCTAAAGGGTAATTGAATTATCCCATTGTAAAAAAAGGGAAGAAATAATTTTTATGTATATTTCATGTTTCTGCTAATATAGGCAAAATTTCAAATAATAAATTAACCATCCAATGTCTGTAGGTTCAATTATTTATTTCTCTGGGAAAATGCATTTTAATTTTAAATGTCATAAATATTATACAAGACTCATTTCTTTATCTCAAGCTCCAACATCTCCTAAGACAGAATCCTATATCCCATAACTGCCTGCTGCCCCTACTCTAGAGATAGCCCTACACAGTGAAAAAACTCAAGAAAACCTGGCTTCATATCCTGTTTCCGAAAATTACTAGCTTTGTGACAATGGGCAATCACTCGACTTTTCTGACTTTCAATTTCTTCATCTCTAACATGGTAATGATACCCTCCTCACAAGACTGTTTTGAGTCCTAAATGAGATAATATATGTAAAGAATTTGGTACTTTTTTCTTTTAGCTAGACCTATGATTTTATCAGCATAGGGAGCTCTCAGTAAGGAACACTATCTGCCAATCTACAACAACAGATCACCATCTATACTGCACCTTAGAGTATCAGAGAGTTTCCTGAGGATACTGAGTGTAAGTGCCTTGCCCATGGTCACCAAATCAGTAAATGACAGAGATAGGGCATGAGCTCAGGTCCTCCTGATTGAAGACCAGTTCTTTATCCATTATACCATATTAAATTTTCTTGCAAGCTTTAAAGTTACATAAGTTAGTTGTTACAGACATTTTCCATTGGCATCTTGAGCTTAACTTGCCCAAAACTGAACTCATAACCATTCCTTCTAACTTCCTTAGTACTTCTGATAGCACCAACTATGCTCTTACTCAACTTTGACACTTCCTTCTCATTTGTCTAATTATTTGCTAAAACCTATTCCTACCTATATTATATGCCTCACATTCATCTTTTCTTTCTCACTCATGCTGCCACAATTCTAGTTCAGGTTCTCATGACTGCAAATAACTTTTACACCAGTCTTCCTGTCTCATCTCTCCACTCCAATACATGCCTTACTCTGATGTAAGAGTAGTCTAGTCTTTCCAGTGCACAGGCTTGACCATCTTAATTTACTGCTCAAAAGTTTTCAATGGCCCCCACTGTTAAAGGATAAGATATAAACCTCTATGTTGGTATTCTCAACTTTTCACAATATGGCTCCATTCCATATCATGTAATTATAAAGACTCTTTAGTCTAAAATATGGTGATAATAGGAGTTGATTCTCATCTACCCAGCTGGATCTTGCCAATTTACCCAAGGCAATTCAGACTACTGATCTGATAGAGTAGTTATCACACATTATGTGATATCACTACGTAACAGGTAGAGTATGTGAAGGACTCCCTGCAAAGATGTACTTGAATACTGTTAATTCAATGAATTCTATAATTTAAACATCTTTCTCCATTTACATGGCATTACTTTTATTACCATATGCTTGTCATAAAGATGGCACTAGGAAAATATTACAGATTCTCAGAGGTCATTTAGTCCAGTCCTTTATCTTGTTCAGGTATCCATTCTATGATATCCCTGCTTAAAGATTTTTAGTGATGCAGAACCTGCTAACACCCAATGCAGCCTGTTCTACTCTGAAACATCTCTAATTGTTAGGAATTTTTTTCTTACATTGAGCTAAAATCTGTTTCTTTGAAATTTCTACCTATTGCTCCTTGTTCTTGCTTCTGGGGTCAAACAAGAACAACTTTCACAAGTCAGTCCTTCAAATACTTGAAGACAAGGTGGCTATTACATCTGCTTCTCAAGTCTTTTCCTTACTAGTTCCTGATTCCAGCACACTTATCGTCCTGCTCATAGCAGAGGAGCTCTGAAAAAATCCAATCAAAATTTAAGGAGAATCTTAATTTATTAATCAATCAAATAATACTATACTTCTTACAGAAGGTAAATTTTCACTAAACTTACATTTCATGAAAATGTTTTTTGCAGCATGAAATCTTACTGCGTGGAAAAAAAAATGGTCTGGCTCCATCTCTTTGAAGAATTTAAGTGAAAAAAAAAAAAAAGAAGCCTGACAGAGAAATTTAGAAGCTGTATAGAAGATTGAGGTGAACTATTTGACAGATACTGTACTATAATTAACTGTGTCAGGTTTAAGTTACTTATTGCTTTTCATGGTTGCTGTAGATCTTCAAGTTCCTATATCTAAAATAAGACAAAAATATCACTGTAACTGAAAAAGTAAACTAGTCATTCATATTATCCTCTGAAAAACTGTTATAATAATCATCATTATAATTAGTCAATATAGTTAATTATACTGGACATTAGATAAAAAAACAAAAAGTTGAAATGATTAACATAATAATCACAATGATATCATAAACCTGCATAAATCAGATACAATCCAATACCATAACCAAAACTGTAAAATCGCAGAAAGTTTCCTTTAACATAGGTGATTTTTCCAGTTACATTTTTATCAAAAGTAAAAAATAATGTTTGTTAGCTGAGTAAAACACTGGCAGTCAGATAAAAAAGCCTACACTTTATGTATTTTTCTTTTTTTGGAGGTATAATGCATATATAATTTTAAAAATTTCCTGTTTTTTAATCTTGATTTCCAAATTCTTTCCCTACCCCTGGTTCCTCTCCCATCCACTGAAAAGGCAAGCAATATGATACCGATTATACATGCAAAACATTTCCACATTACGTATATATATATATATACACAATTAGTGTAGTTTTATAAGCAATTACTCCATTTTATGCTTTTATTTTTTTCATGGGGAGATGGTGGTGGTACAAGGAAGAGAAGGGAGCTAGCAATAGTGCTGTCAAAAAGAAAAAGAAAAAAAGAGGATCAGGAAAAGCTATCTATAGAAGAGGGTACATAGACTCAGTTCAGAAAGAAAGCTACAAATTCTTAGAGTAGGAGATGAGGAAGGAGTGCATTCTACACAGAGGAATAAGCCTATGCAAAGGCATGGAGGTAGGAGATGGGAGTAGTAAATGCAAACAATAGAAATTAGGACAGCTGAGTTTTAACACAGTGCACGAAGAATAGTGATGTGAAACAAGCAGGAACCAGATTGTGATGGCCTTTAAATTCCCATTGGAGGAGTTTATATTTTATGTTAGTGGCAAGAGGGAGTCATTGAAAGTTCAGGGAGGTGGGGGGTGGGGGCAGAAGGAAAGGAGGTGATGATGTGGATGACATGGTCAGACTTGTCTTATTTTGACAATGTATATACTGGTAAAGACCCCTTTCTTAACTTAAAATTGTCCTGGTTGGGAACTACTGATTTAGATAATCCAATTTCTTTCTTAGGCAATTTGCCAAAACAACTTTATGTTGGGATTTAGTTATAATATACTATTACTGTGAAATGACAATGATCAGGGCAACATTATGTAAGACTGGTTTTAGAATTCATTACAGGTAAAGTTAAAGACATTCAAACCAGAGAATGATAAGGATGGAAGGATCTTAGAGATCATCTAGTGCAACCTGCTCATGTCTGGGTCTTAGAAAATAAGGCCCAGAAAAGTTTAGTGACATGACTGTGTTTACACAGTGTTTTTCATCATAAATAAGTTATTACCTCTCCATTGTTTAAAAAAAAAACAAACTTACACTAGTGGAAATTAAGACTGGCCCAACACTTAAAAATAGCTGGGTAGCTTCTTTAATTTACGATTTTTACAAATTATATAAGAAGTTAACTGTTTTTAAAAACAAAAATGAAAATTAGACTTACTTGTGTTTAACCGTATGTACAGTTTCTGAAGTAACTTTTTTAACTATGCATTTAGCTGCACATTCCATTCCTTGCCATACAGTTGAAAACCCTGAAAGAATTATTTTAAAATAAGCTTAATTAGCCACAACTAAACAGATTACTTTCCTAGTTCAAATATATCTGAATCTTTTTGTTACCTTGAAGACTACTTGCTGCTACAACCATGGCACCATCCAAAGGGGATTTCCCATCTTTGTCTTTTTTAAGAGATTCTGGAACAAGTTTGCTTCCATGCTTCTTGACATGTGGGGCTAATTCTCTTCCAACACAGTTTGCTATGGAACATACTCCTTCCACTAATATGTGTACAAAAAGAAATAGTTAGAGACCATGTTAAGGATTTTAAAATTAAATACTATACCAGGTTATCCTTCCTATTTAAAAATAAAAGGTACAGATGAACACAGTGGTTATAATGACCATTGTTTGGTTTTCAACTTTTAGGAAGTCTTAATATTCATAACCCTGCTTCTTTAATGCATCTTTATAATTTTGTTTTAAAATAATCATTCTCATTTTTATTGCTATAGTGAACTAGTGGGAGTGTGTTTTTAAAACATTAACAAGCATACTAGGAAAAAAACATCAATTTGTGCTTAATTACTTAAAAATAAAACATGAGGAAAGTGCCACAATGAATTTCCAAAAATAGTATTTATTACAATTTCAATAAATTGTAAGTTCAATGGAATGTAAACTCCTTGAGAAGAGGGATGATTTTTCATTTTGTCTCTGTATCCCCAGGACCTGGCACTGGGTGTTACATATAAGTACTTTATAAAGTCTTTGTTGGATTCAAAAAATATTTAGGCTAGAAGATTTTAGCTATTTAGCTATCAAAAATCACATACACTTAAAACAGCAAATACCAGAAAATATTTTCAGGAGGCAGATCTGACATTTCCTCTTTCCTCAATAAAGTTGCTTCAGCCCAAATGTTCATCAATAAAAGTCAACACCATAGAGATGCTTTTGAATGACTTTTGTTTTTCTAAAATTGAAAAAAGAGAGTATAATATAGTTACCCAGGAACTGACTGACTTTCACTGCTCCTCCTGTGGCCTGCTTTGCTATATGAAGTCCCCTGGACACAGCTGGACTAACTTCCAGTGGCTTTTCCTCAGGTTCAATATGTTCTCGAAGTTTGGAGGCTCCTTTATGGATTGCCTTTCCAGTAAGTTCAGCTCCTTTAACTAAACCCCAACTCAGCCAGGATGCTCCTTTTCAAAGGAAAAGAAAAGACAATGTTTGTAACTGGGACAACAGCTATGCCTTTAAGCTTTATTTATAACACCAACCAAACAAGAAGTACTTATCAAGCAACCATTATGTGTGAGGTACCTGTGCTAAGGGTTACAAGTACAAAGAATTATACAATCCCACTCACAAGGAATGAAGTCAAAAGGTTCAGAAGACAGAGTCAGGATAGTTGAAGTTAAACTCAAAGCCTACCTCTAGAATTTAAGACCAAGTAATTTCCAAATTTTTTTTTAAACTAAAGAGTCTTATTGGGAAAGCACACAAGTATTAATACTGGAACAGTTTGGTCCTTAGCTATATCTCGCTACCATGGTAAAAAATGAGTTGTTTTGTTTTAAGTGCTCTTTGGATATTATTACTGAGAGCCAAAAGAACTAGACCAATTATTTGGCTTGGAATAGGACAGGATCCTACAAAAGGAGGCTACTTAGGCCATAGGTAGATTACTATTTACGAAGGACAGAATGAAGAATCAACAGTAGCAGTAACAATTTGTATTGGGTGTTAGGGGAAATTTGGTTTCTAAAGAGTTTAGGAACCTTGGACTCATTCTAGAAAATGTATAATCTAAATCTCAAGATATTTATAAAAAGGGTATAAGCCCTAGTAATGAATCTAAGCAGCCACGTGACTTGGGAACAAATTACTTGGCTTCTCTAGAATTCGAGAAGGTTGGCCTAATGATATCTAAGGCCTATTCTAAATCCCCAATGTTATTATTTTTATAGATCTTTATATGTCAATATAATCCAATTAAATCAATTCTGGTATTTTTGGATGGTTTTGGTTTAAATACCTGTAGGCTACATAAACAAACATCTCATCAAAAAGACAGCTGATCTGGAGAACAGAGTGAAGAGAAATAATATAAGAAGAGTGCTTGAAAATTATGATAAAAAAAGAATCTAGATACACTATTACAAGAAATTATTAAGGAAAATTGCCCTGAAGTTCTAGAACAAATAGGCAAAGCAGAAATAGAAAAAATCCACAAATAACCATCTGAGGTGGTGAGGAAGAAAACTTATAGGAATATGATGGCCAAGTTTCAGAGCTCCCAAGACAAGGAGAAAACACTGGACATAACAAGGAAAAAAACCCCAATTTAAATAGCATAGAGTTACAATGAAGATTACACAAGACCTAGCAGGTACTACACTGAAGAACTGTAGGTCTTGGAATACTATATTTTGTAGAGCAAATGAACTGGTGTTACAACTAAGGGTAACTTACCTAGCAAAATTAAGTATAATCCTGATGAAAAAAAATTGGACATTTAACAAACCAAAAGACTTTCAGGTGTTTGTTACAAAAACAGAGTTTAAGGGAGAATTTGATACATGACATTTAGGAGAAATATAAAACTTTTTTTTTAAAAGCAATCGGGGTTAAGTAACTTGCTCAAGGTTACACAGTCAGTTACTGTAGCTGGTGCTCTTACTTGCTGAGCCACCTGGCCGCCCCTAAGCAATTGGGGTTAAGTAACTTGCTCAATGTTACACAGCCAGGTGTTTCTGGGTGGGTGCTAAGTGTCTGAGCCCAGATTAGATTCCCAAGTCTTCCCGACACTGGAGCTGGTGTAAGCTGCTCTTACTCGCTGTGCTATCTGGCCACCCCGAAATATAAAACTTTAACGACCAACTATAAGGGATACAGTAAGGTCAAACTGTTTACTTTTTATATATGAAAATATTATAAGTTCTTTTATAACTCATTTTTATTTGGGTAGTCTGAAAGAAAGGCTTGGGCTGAACTGAATATGTTGGGTTGAGTCTACAAAAAATAAAAAGAGATAAAAAAGAGCAATTATCTCATAAAAATGAGACAAAAAAGGAAAAAGATACAGAAGAAGCTAGTAGAGGGGAAGGCAAGGCAATGCTAAAACCCTACTCTCATTGGGAATGGGTTAAAGAGGGAACAACATGTATATCTAGAAGGGTATAAAAGTCTTCTAAATTCAGAAAGAAACAAGAGGGTAAGGGGATAGGGTGGGGGGAAAGGATAAGGGAGGGATTCTTGGAGGGATGGATAGGTAAAGAAAAAGGAGCGCAAGGCAGTGAGTGGAAATAAAGTAGAAGAGAGAGGAGGGACAGGAATAGGGTGAGAAGGACAGTGAGAGAAAATAGGAAAGAGAGAAATATATAACAGGTAATTATAGTATAGAATGTAGATGGGATGAATTTACCTATAGGGTGGAAACTGACAGCAGATTAAAAATTTGAATTTAACAATATGATCTTTCAGGAAATGGTATAAAAATGAGAGATATACATAAACAAACAAAACAATGTCAGGAGTAGAATTTATAACATAAAAAAGCAGGGGTAGAAATCATGATCTCGGACAATGTAAAATCTAAAACAGATGTAATCAAAAGAGAAAAATAGGGGAACTACACTATATATCAGTCATACTATTCAAAATTGTTTTAGACCATTTAAAATAACTAGACATTACAAAATACCTGAGTATACCTACAGATATAGGAACTATATGAACACAAACATAAAACAATTTTTAGACAAATAAACTAAGTTCTAAACAACTAAAATAGTATTTACTGTTCATGTGTAGGTAAAGTCAATATATAAAATGACAATTTTTGCCTAACTAATCTATTTATGTAATGCCATCCCAATTAAATGACTAAAAATTTATCTTACTGAGTTAAGTATAATAATAAAGTTTATTTGGAGAACAAAGGGTCAGAAACTTCAAAGAGATCCGGGGAAGAAAGACATAAAGTAAACAGAATTGGTAGTATCAAACCTTAAGCCATATTATAAGGTGAGAGCATCGTTGAGATTTCAGATAAAATATGATTGGGGTAGAATATTACTGTGGTGCAGGAAATGATGAGCTGGTTGAATTAGAAAAGCATGGAAAGATTTGGACTTATAAAGGAAGATGCTGTCCACCTTCAGAGAAATAGATGGCAGGGGGAGATAAGCACGGCATGGACTAACATATATGTATATGGGTAAAAGCATACACACACACACACACACGATGTATGTGTATGATGATAAATATCTGTGCATACGTGTGTGTGTATTTGCTCATGCTTGATTGGAGCCTTCTTTGGAGGGGGGGAGTAGGAGGGGAAAAAATAAAGTAAGAAGTGCACAGCAGAGAACAAAAGAAAACCTACAAGGAAGGAAAGAAAAGATGGACAGCTCTGAATACAATGAACAGCATTTACTATACAGGCTTTTTTGAAATGAAAATTTATTGTTTTATATTGAATCCTCTCCTATGTTCTGCTATGTACAAGGCAATATTTTTCTTTTCTTATCTTGTATTTAAGTTCAAAATTGTAAAAAAAATTGTATTTTTTTTTTAAGAGCATACTATCTATCAGGCACTATGCTATGAGTCAGGGATTTGAACATAAAATGATTCCTGACCTCAAGGAGCTTATATTATATGCCTTTCCAAACCTCATCTTTGAGACCTTCACTATCCATCTTCTCTGCTACTATTCACATGATACTGAATAGCACTAGAGTCAGTAACAGAACCAGTGGCACAAACCTTTGTCACCTATTATCAACGGGATCCTCATTGCTCCAAAAAATCCTTTTAGTCTTTTGTAATATCATCATGCTCCCCACAGTGGCTCTTCCAAATCTTTTCCTTCCTCCAGTTTTCTATACTGTCCCTCCATCCTTCTATCATTCTCAGTTGAGGACCTTGCCTCACATTTTCTGAAAGGCCATCCACTAAGAGTTTCTTTTCTCCTCAACTCTGTGACTCACACAATATCTTTATTCATCATCCCTCTCCCCGCTTATCAAGGTCAATTTCTCTAACTGTAGCCATGACCCCATTTCCTCCTAGAAACTTGCCCCTTTAATTATTCTTTCTTCCCTTTTTCTAATCATCAGTCTCCATCTGCTGGCTCCTTCTGTGTTATCTACAAATATACTCAATTAACTCTCACGATTAAAGGAGCTTACCTTGACCCCACTATCTCCTCAAGCTAACTTGATATATCTCTCCTACCTTTCATAGTCAAGCTCCCATAAAACCAAACAAGGAAAGTCTTTTATATTCATAGCCACCATTCCCTGCCTTCTACTTACTTCTCATTCAGTTTCAATCTGGCTTCCACTCAACTAAAATTACTCTGTACCTGATGGCTTTCTCACTCTTCATCCTTCTTGACAGCTTATTACACTACTGACTTCTTCTGTATATACTTTCTTTCCTCTCTGGCTTTGATCAAGCTGTTCTTTTAGTTCTCCTCCTACCTCTTTTTAGGAACCTTTACTGGATCATTATTTTGCCCACACACTAACTGTGGGTGTTACCCAAAGCTTTCTTGAGGCCTCTGCTTTTCTCTTTTATGCCTTCTCTCAGTACTTTCTACTCCATGAATCCAATTATCAACTTGATGAAGATAACTCCCATATCTATAATCTAACCCTAGTGTCCCTCTTAAGCCCTACTCAGGTATCATCAACTGCTTGCTCTATCAGATTTTCAAATTCAACATGGTCAAACTTGAATTTATTGTCTCCCTCTCAAAGAAAAACCTATTTCTCTTTCATCCAAACTTGCCTATTTCTTGAGAGCACCACCTTTTAGTCCCCCACATTCAAAACCTTAGGATGAGTCTTAATTCTTCTCTTTTTCTCACTTCCCTATCCAAAAGCTACTAAGTTTTCTTGATTCTACCTCCCCAATAACTCTCACTTCTGTTCCCTTCTCTCTATGCAGTCACAACCTTAGCTCTGACCCTCACCAGCTGTCACTTAGACTAACTGCCACCACCTCCTAATTGGTCTCTCCAATCTCAATCTCTGCCCTCTCAAATTCATCCTCTATGCAGCTACCAAAATAATCTTCCCAAAGCATAGGCCTCACTCTGTCACTCTCTTTCTCAAGAAGCTTCAGTAGCTTCCCACTGTCTCTTGGATAAAATGTAAACTCTTCTAGTTTGGCATTTAAAACCCTTCACAATCAGACTTCAGTCTACCTTTCCTGACTTATTGCACATCACTTTCTTCCATTTATTCTACATTCAGGTCAAAATAACCTATTTGACATTAAAAGTAAAAACTTCACAAGTGCAAGATGGGATAGATATGACAAGATAAGTTAAAGTAAAAAAAAAGATAGAGGTTTTAGTGGATTACTAGTTCACTGAGTTAATAGCATGATATGGCAGTCAAAAAGGCTAACTCAATTCAAGTTGGATTATTAGAGGTGCAGGATCTCATATAAAGGAAGTGACAGTTTTGCTGAACTTATTCCTTGATTGGACCTTTTTTTTTTTGCAGGGGGGAGGGCAGGGCAAGTTAAGTGACTTGCCCAAGGTCACATGATTGGTAAGTGGTAAGTGTCTGAGGTCAAATTTGAACTCAGGTCCTTTTGACTCCAGGGCTGGTGCTCTATTCAATGAGCCACCTAGCCGCCCCCCTTGGTTGCACCTGATGTGAAGTATTGTGTTAAGTTCTGGGTTTAGGAGGTTTAGTTAGTTTAGGAAGGACACTGAATTAATTCTTGATCCTGGATTTTGTATTTGACTTTACTCTGTAAGTGATTTTATTCTGCAACTATATTCTGTAGTTTATGGAACAAAGCTATAAAGCCTCTTCTCTGTCTCTGAGTAAAGAAGCTCATGTGTGTAAAAGTTCAGTCTCCTTTCTCTTTGAAGATAGATACCAAAGACGTACGCTTTCCCACAATTACTATTAAAGAAAACCTCTATTCTTATTACTTTCACAAAGTATTATCTTAGCATTTCCTGCAAAATTAGTGTTATTCTTGAGAAGCTGAATTCACTGACCTTGCCCCATCTTTGGTAATTAAGGTGGCCTTATCTAATCCCCAGGTACCAGTGTATATACCTGAGTCCCTCTTGGTAACTCCAGGATGCAGTGGAGACTCATGAAATTCACAAAAGCATTCCTTAGAGGTAAAGAGAGGCAGTCTACATCCCACATGGGGGAAAAGCCCACCTTCTTTGATGTAACCAATAATGATCCTTTATCCTTGTGATGCTAACCAATGGTATGACTTTTGCTCTTTGTTCTGTGCTTACGAAAATGAGTCGCACCTTCAATTTGGGGTCTTTGGCATAAATGGAGTCAAGTCATTGACCCTTTATTATCAGATTGCATGTCCCTGTTAATAAATACTATCTTACTCAGAGAAACTTGGCTCGGTTTACCATTTTGATAAATTTCACATACAACAACACTGACAAGCTACAGCAGAAGAGTCAAACACACAACTTATGATCCTCATGAGTTTCCTAAATTAGAGTAAAATATAAGTGTGAAATCTTTAACAAAATATAAACAGAACATAGCTAATGTGAATATATGGTTTTCTAAGTCAATATGCAACCTGCAAGAATCCTTATGTATGATTTGACAACACTGAGTTAGAGCATGACAAGAGGAAGATAGTCAGGAAATGAGAGATCATGCTATAGGAGGACTGAAGGAATTGGAAATGTTTGTCATGTATAAGAAAATTATTTAGGGGATATATGATAGTTATCTTTAAGTATCTGAAAGCTATCACAAAGAGGAGGTATTACATTTATTTGCTTATTCCCCAGAGTCTAGAAGAAAGAATAATTAATGTGGTTCACAGTAAGTGCTTAATAATATTCACTGACTGAAAGTTGCAGAGAGGTAGATTTAGACTCTGAAGAGAAATACCTCCTAACAATTTGTAAAGGCTAAAGGTTCTAGATGATTCTTCTAAAGATTGCTATGATTTTACTTTATGCTACCTTTCAATTCTCTTTGGTTAACCAGAAACAGTCAACCAACAAGATTATATTAAATATCTACTATGAGCCAGGCAACATGTAAGGTAACAATAATACAAAAATTACAAAGTCTCTTCCTTTATATCCTATCAAGAGAAACAATATGTATACCTATAAGTACATTTGAAATATAAACAAAGTAAATAAAAAGTAATATTTTTAGGGGAGAGGAAAGGGTAGGGAGGAGGTACTAACTGGGAAGATTAGATTAGTGTCAAGGAGGAAATAGTGTTTAAGCTGAGATTCGAAGGAAGTTTATCAAGAAAAGGAATTTACCAACAAAACATGCTTAGAAGAACATTAAATTGAAGTGAAAAGAGAAGCTTTTAATATAAGAAAATAATGTTTAGCTCGAACTTTGTATATTGAAACATATTTGTATATTAACCTTTTATTATCACATTAGGAAAGCTTTATACTCTTGACGTGTCATTCAAAAGCAATGCTTCTTCCCATCCCCCCCCCCCCAGTTTTTCTGATTGAGAAAAGGTCATTAAAAACTTAAAAATAGAATTATCCCTAGTACCTGATAAAATATTCTGAGATACTTTCTCACTCCACTCAGGTAACACTCTCACATTTTCTTCAGGAACTGGTTGAAAGGGTACAACCTGACTCAGATTAATTTCTTCATTTGAAGTATCTGCAGCCTAAAGATGAGAAAATGTTTAAGGAAATGAAATAATTAACCACGTGACTTCAAGTTTTCTAATATTCAGAGTAAGGCAAATTAAATGCCATTCTTAAATACCACCTTATACCAACATTATATTGTTAACAATAATAACATTAAATTCAATACTGTCAGGCTATGGAGAAATGGGAACACTATTATACTATTGCCAGAGATGTATACTGGTGCAATCTTTTTGATAAGCAACATAAGTTGGAAAACCAATGTCTTAATTGAGTTATATACTAAAATGTCACCGAATGAAAAAAAGTTCCATCTATGTAAAACTATTCATACATAGATAATTTATCTATAGATAATTTAAATTTATTATCTATAGATAATTTAAATTTCATTTTTAATTTATGGAATAAACCAAGCATTTCCGTAACATAATTTTTAAAAAGATTGAACATGAAATTGCAACTCTATTATACAATGTGCTATTCTTTTTAAATATATCATTATCATGTAAATTTCTTCCTTTTACCCTCCCCCAACCCTAGAATTGGTTACCATTAGATACAAATATTATATATACCGTGTTTCCCCGATAATAAGACACTGTCTAATTAAATTTTTTGGACAGAAAAACACCAGAGGGCTTATTTTCAGGGGAGGGCTTATTTTAATGAACATTGACAGCAACTTTAATAAACAGGTAAATGTGAACAAAAAAGGTACCTTTATTCAATAAGCAAATCACTGGGGAAGAACAGGATGATGCGCTCACTGCTGCAGCTCTGAGCGCGGCGTGCGTTTCACGGGGGGGGGGGGGGACGGTGCACACAGAGGGTACCGTAATGTAGCGTGTAGCGCAGGGGATCACCTTCACTACAGTAGCAATCTCAATAGGGCTTATTTTTGGGGGAGGGCTTATTTTAGAGGAATCTTACACAGTAAGGGGAGGGCTTATTTTCGGGATAGGTCTTATTATCGGGGAAACACAGTATGTAAAACCATACATACTTTTATTTATTAGTTCTTTCTCTGGATGTAGGTAGCATCTTCCTTTATATGTGTTTTGTAGTTAATTTGGTTATTTATAATAGTCAAAAAACCTTATTTGCTCAAAGATGTTCTTAAAATTGCTGTTACCATATACAGCATTCTCTTGGTTCTACTCACTTCATTCTTCATTATTTGAATTTGTTTGAAAAATTCTATCCATGTTTTTCTAAGTCAGCAAGTTCATCATTTCTTATAGCACTGAAGTATTCCATCACAATCATATGCCACAATTTGTTCAGTCATTCCAATTGATTGGCATCCCTACAATTTCCAGTCCTTTGTCATCACAAAGAGAGCTGCCATAAATATTTTAGAGCATATAGGTTCTTTTCTTTTTTCCCTAATCATATTTGGAAAAAGACCTAGTAATGGTATTGCTGAGTACAGCCAGGATATAGGCAGTTTAATGTAGTAATAATAATAATAATAATAACCATACAAGTTTAATTTAATAATAATAAAACCTTATTCACCTGGTTCAAATGAATGCAGTATATCTGAAAAGTTATCACATTTAAACTTAAACATGAAGAATACACACAGAGTACTTCAATCAACAAACATTATTAAGCACCTATTTATAAAAGCTTACCATGCTAAGCGTTGAAAATACAAAGAAGGGCAAAAGAAAGCCCCAGCCCTCAAGAGGCTCACAATCTACTGGGAGAAGGTAAGACATAAAAAGGGGAGGAAAAGAATAGAGAGTAGCTGGGATTGTATTCTAAGATCATCCTGGGAAGGCTCAAAGTCATACACATTTTTCCAAAAATAAATTCCAACCTATTCTCTTACTTGACTCTGGGTTCAATTCATTGTCATTTTTCATTGCCTGTCAATTGTACATGTGCTGATGGCTGACTCAATGAGCTATTCATTAGTAATTAAGAAAATATTCTTAATTTTTCCTATACAGATTTCTAGGCAATTCTCTTTTAAGGAGACCCTATGATATGGATTGAACTAGAAGGCCAATAAGGTCTGTTCCTACTCCCAAATTCTATGTATGGAGGATGAGTTCACTGACACAGTACTATTCACAAACAGATGAATCTGGACTAAGGGTTTTTTAACTTGGCATCCATAAACTCTAAAAAATTTTTTTTTATATATTTCAGCATAATTGATTGCCTTTGAAATCCTACATACTTTATGTTTTATGTATTTAAAATTATTATTCTGAGATGGCAGCCAAAGGCTTCATGAAACCTACAAAATGGTCCATGGCTCAAAAAAGGTTAAAAACCACTAAAGTGGATAATATCACCATGGATATGGAATCCTCATTCCATTGGGACTCTATCACTACCATAGAGGATGTCCTGTACAAACATCTCTGACAAGCATACATCTCTTCTTTTAAGTCATGCTTGATACTGATTATCAGGGAATCAGTGAAAAATTTTTCTGTGACAGCAACCATCAAGGAATAATTTCTGATATTAACATATACATGGTAGATATTTTATTTGAAGAACTATTAAAGTTTTATTTTAAAATTAAAAAAATTTACGTTTTTGAATTTAAAAAAAGCAAGATTTTGCATATTCTTTACCTTTCAGTCAATTATGTGACTATAAAGATATATTCTGCTATCAAAAACTCTGAAAATCGCCATGTTCTTTTCACACTTTGATCAAGAACAACCTCGACATGTATATATTTTTCTCTTAAAAACTTGAGAAAGATGAAAAACCATAGCTCAGAAGGTGGTATCTTTTGAATTTCCTTTTTTTTTTGGGTAATGGCATTTGTGATTTTTTTATTCTTTAGGAATCTTCCTGAGATATACTAAAAATTAACCTTAGTACCTTCAAAAATTGTCACCTCTAGCTTAGATTTCTTTTGTAAATATTCTGTCATATTCATTCAGTCATTCTCCTGTAACTTCATCTTCTCAAGTGATATTTTCACTTCTTCATATAACCCCATATAGTACTAAACTGTTGAGAATTTCCACTCTCATTGATGAGAATAGATCACTATAGAAATGACAGCAAATATTTTTGAGTATCTAATTGTTATCCTTCCAGTCTCATCTATAAAATTTTTCGGAAGATCTTGTTTATTTGTCTTTGCTGTTATAGCAACTTGGGGTCAGGAAAATTTCTAGTTTGTTCTAGTTAATTTCTTGCTTGCTTTCTTCTTTTTCAACTCTGAACCTACTTCACTGTTCATCTATGTTGTCTGGGCCAGATATATATGATGCTGGACAAATTCTATAGGATATTCATTCCTGTGCATATTGAAATACAAGCAATACATTCTTCATCCATTTAGTCTTTTTTTTTTTTCCTTTTGGCTGCCTGATAATCACATTTATACAGTTAGCTACCAGAGAGAGAAGCACCAACATCCGGGGTTTTCAAAGCCAGGGACTCAACAGCTTCCCAGAGTCTCATCTGGCCAAATCACACAACTCTTCCCAGAGTGAGCCCCAAAGCAAAACCTCACCTCAGAGTATATATAGCCTTCACCAGGGTCAAAGAACATCACAACCCTTGTGATCCACTGCCTGATTACAAAGTAACAAGGTGTGGGCATTCCTGAAAAACAAACCTCCCCTAAGCAAGCTTCTCCTGTGGGGCTCTGCTCCACCCTTCAGCAAACTCCTCCCACCAGAGGCTCCATGTGACCACATTTAGCAGAGTATATTTTCTTTTTTTTTTTAATATTTGAATATTTGATTTTAAAACTTTCAATTCCAGATTCATTCCCTTCCCTCCCCTGCCACCCACCTCCACCCCCACTGGGGGGACAAGCAGTTCAGTATAGGTTGTAAATGTGTGGCTAATGCAAAACAATAACATAGTAGATGCACTGTAAAAGACTGACTATATTTCCCTCCCTCCTATCCCACCTCACACTTGTTCTATTCTCTACTTTGATCCTGTCCCTTTTCAAAAGTGGGTGCTTCCAACTTCCCTCCCTCCAGCCTGCCCTCCCTTCCATATCATCCCCCCTCACATCCCCTTCCCCCCCTATTATCCTGGAGGGTGAGATCCCCTATTTAGTGTGTATTTCCCTCCCTTCTCAAGCCAGATTCAATAGGAATAAGGTTGACCTATTCCCTTTTGCCTTCCTATTCTTCCCCTCCATTGTAACCATTTTCCCTTGCCTCTTCTGTATGAGATAGTTTGCCCCACTCTGTCTCTCCCCATCTCCTCTCATTATATTCCTCTCACCTCTTAATTTCACCTTTTAAGTATAATCCCTTCCTGTTAAATTGGTCCCGTGCCCTCTATCTATGTATACCTGTAAACGTATATATACACATTCACATATGTATTCATATGCCCGCATACCCTCATATAAAGACATATATATATATATATATATATATATATATATATATATATATATTTCTAATCCCTTCAACTACTGAGAAAAGTTTCATAGGTTACAATTATTGTTTTTCCATGTAGGAATGTTAATAGTTCAACTTTGGCCAGGTGACTCAGCGAGCAAGAGCACTGGCTCCAGTGCCGGGACGACCCGGATCAAATCCGGGCCCAGACACCCAGCACCACACCCAGAAACAACAACTGGCCATGCAACCTCGAACAAGCCACTCAACCCCGATTGCTTAAAAAAAAAAAAATAGTTCAACTTTGATAAGTTCCTTATGATTTCTTTTCCCTGTTTACCTTCTCATGCTTCTCTTGCTTCTTGTATCTGAATGTCAAATTTTCTATTCAGCTCTGGGTTTTTCAGCAAGAATGCTTGAAAGTCCTCTATTCCACTGAATGACCATATTTTCCCCTGAAACATGATACTCAGTTTGGCTGGGTAGGTGACTCTTGGTTTTAATCCCAGCTCCCTTGACCTCCGGAATATCACATTCCAGGCCCTTCGATCCCTCAGTGTAGAAGCTGCCAGATCCTGGGTTATCCTGATTGTGTTTCCACAATATTCAAATTGTTTCTTCCTGGCTGCTTGTAATATTCTTTCCTTAATCTGGGAATTCTGGAACCTGGCTATAATATTCCTAGGAGTTTTCTTTTTGGGATCTTTTTCAGGCGGTGATCGGTGGATTCTTTCAACCTCTATTTTGCCCTCTCGTTCTAAAACATCAGGGCAGTTTTCTTTGAGAACTTCCTGGAGGATGCTTTCCAGGCTCTTACTTTGGTCATGGCTCTCAGGCAGTCCGATAATTTTTAAATTATCTCTCCTGGATCTATTTTCCAGGTCAGTGGTTTTTCCCATGAGATATTTCACATTGCCTTCTATTCTTTCATTTGTTTGGATCTGTTGAACAGCATCTTGATTTCTCATAAAGTCACTAGCTTCCATTTGCTCCAATCTAATTCTGAAGCAATGATTCTCCTCAGTGAGCTTTTGAGATTCTTTTTCCATCTGGCAAATTCGACTTTTTAAGGCATTCTTCTCCTCATTGCCTTTTTGAGCCTCCTTTGCCATTTGAGTCAGTCTGTTTTTTAAGGTATTATTTTCTTCAGTCAGGCTGTTGACTCTCATTTCATAATTTTCTTGCATTGTTCTCATTTCTCTTTCCAATTTTTCCTCCACTTCTCTTATCTGCTTCTTAAGGTCCTCTATGGCCTGTAACCGCCTCGTATTTTCCTTTGAAGCTTTTGGTGCAGGAGTTCTGACTTCACTGTTTTCCTCCTGTTCCATGCCCTTCTCCTTCTTATCCCCAAAATAGGAGTGTAATGTTGGAATCTTCTGTCTGCTTTGTTTCCTTTGCCTGTTCATTTTGCCACTCAATGATTTGACTTTTGGGCTTTTTGCCACAGTAGGACTCTGCCACCAGACAGGGAAGTTTTCGTCCCAAACGCTGGGGTTTTCTCAGCTGCCTGAGGTATTAGATGGGTGCCCTCTCTGAGGTCTCCACACGCTCTGGCAAGCTGGACACACACCCCAGGACCTCCACCCTAGACTGCAATCCAGATACAAGCAGGTTAAAGCAAGAGCGATGACCCCTCAGACTGGTGCTTGGTCCCCCTACACTCTGCAGGCCAGGAGCTGAAGCCGCCACGTGGCGCTGGCAGGCTGTGCTGGCGTCTCAGCGGTTTCTTGCTCCGGGGGTAAAAGCCACGCACTCCCACTTCCTGGTTCCCAAAGTCCAGACTGCACTGGCCTCTCACCTTGTCCTTTGCATCTATGTATTGATAAATCTGGAAATGGCCACAGCTGCTGCTCTGGAGTCCCTCTGGCTGGCGGCTGGTCAGGCCCGCCCTGGGGCTAAAGCCTCGGCGTGAGGTTAGCTTCTCTGTGTCATTTTGTGGGTTCTGCAGATCCAAAGTTTGTTTAGAGTCCCCTTTTTACATGGATTGGGGAAGGTGGAAGCCGGAGCCGCGGGAAGGTCGTGCTTCTACTCTGCCATCTTGGCTCCGCCCCCATCCATTTAGTCTTCATGTGTGGATGAACTGGTAAAATTCTTTTGAATGAGGATAGAGCTCTTCTAGGAAGCTCTTATAATGTCAAATTTCTTCCACTTGCAATTTTACATGGATTGTACCATTGGAAATAATTTATGTAGAGATTTATGTATATATGAACAGAAATCAACACAGTATGATGGAAAATCGCGAATTTGTAGTCGAGATCTAATTTATTAAAAATAATTGTAATGACCATATTTCCATTTATATAGTGCTATCCTAACTACACTCTTTTGATGCAGGCACGGTAACTATTATTATACCCACTACAGACAAAGTAAGTGAGACTAAGATGTTAAGTGACTTGCTCAGAGTCATACAGATAGTAAAGAAGAGAGGTATATTTTCTACTACCTACTTCTGATTTTGACAGTTACTATAAACAAGAAAGTTTCTTTACCTTAATTTTTCTCCTCAGTTAAAATAAAGACATCACTTTAACTATCTACTTCCCAAGGCTGTCATGAGGAAAACAGTTAATAAATCTTTCAAGTGCTATATAATGCGAGTTATTTTATATTTTATAACACATAAATGTACTATGAATTTAATAAAACACAAACACTTAAATACACAAGACGAACAAAAACAGTATTGTATTATTAAACAGGACCTTTTCATATACGCGTTTTTTTTAAGTACATATTAAACAAGGTAGTAACAAAATTGTCCTGCTTATGTCCTTTTCTGAACTTTTCTTCTGTGAATTAAAACTTTTAAAAATTGATGTTCTTTTCTTTCTTAGGTTACTTCTTTTTAAACTGATTTTAAAATTTCCCCCAATTTTATTTTATTTTTACTAAATTCTGCTCTCTCCCACATTCCTTCATTGAGAAGGCAAGAAAAAAATACCTATCACAAATATGTATAATCATGCAAACAAATTCCCACACCAGTCATATCCAAAAAAGAAGACATACTTCTATATGTATTCTAAGTCCATCAGCTCTGTCTGGAGATAGGGACCGTTTCATCACAAGTCTTCTGGAATTATGGCTGATCATTGTGTTGATTAAAGTTGCTAATTCTTTCAGAGTTGATTTTCTTTACAATATTGTTGTTATTTTATAAATTGTGCCCCTGGTTTTGCTAGCCCTGCATCAGTTCATACATGTTTTGTTAGGTTTTTCTGAAATCATCCCCTTTATCATTTCTTACAACACAGTAGTATTCTATCACATTCATGACATTTTTGAGTCATTCTACAATTGATAGGCATTTCTTTAGTTTACAATCTTTGCTACCATAAAAAAGAGCTGCTATAAATATTTTTGCACATATGGGTCCTTTTCTTCTTCCTCTAATTCTCTTTGGGGTATATATAGACTTAGTACTGGATCATAGGGTATGCATAATTTTGTAGCTTTTTAGTCATGGTTCCAAGTTGTTTTCCAAAGCAGACCAGTTCATGGCTCTTTTTTACATGCCTTCTAACTTACCTTTCCATCAAAAAGAAGCCTGACCTTGTAAAAGAGTCAAGCAAATACAAACCAACATGCTTGCCCATGTGTCAAAATGAGTATCTCATTCTGTACCTCTAGATCTTTACTTCTTTAGCAAGAGGCAAAAGGCACATTTTATCATCAATCTTTCATTTGTTACTATAATCACCAGAGGTCTGAAGCCTTTCAGAGACATTTTCCTTTAAGTTATTGTGGTCATTACATAAATTCTTCTCCTGATTCTGCTCATTTTATTCTTTATTGCTTCTTACCAGTATTTCCAAGTTTCTCTGAATTCATCATATTTTATCATTTCATCTAGCACTATTCTATTATATTCATATGCCATGATTTGGTCAATCATTCTCAAATGATGGACACCCATTCTGTTTTAGTTCTTTGCTACAACAAAAAGGTACTGCTATAAATATTTTTTGTTCTTGTAGGTCCTTTGCTTCTGTCTTTGACTTCTTTGGAATATAAGCCTTGTAGTGATCCTGCTAGGTTAAAAAAGGATCAGATTGACTTTTTGGGTCTAATTCCAAATCGTTTTACTGAATGGCTGGGCAGCTCTACCAGCAGCCTCTTTGTCCTATTCCAGAACTCCTGAAATAATTGTCATTTTCTTCATTTCTCACTTTTGCTGAGATAAGTGTCATGAGAAGCTAAATAGTTGTCTGAATTTGCATGTTTGTATTGTTAATTTTTAATAATTTGGAGTATTTTATCATATAGTTATTGTTTCTTAATTTGAAAACTGGCAATTTCTATCCTTTGGGGAATGGATCTTATTCTTATATAGGGATAGATACTGGACCTATGAATCCACTGGTATAGAGAACTCTCACATGAGAAAACTCCCTCTACCAATGTAGTTTTAGTGCCTTTATAGTCTTAGATAACTGTTTATAGCACTGAGAGGCTGAGGGAATTGCCCAAAATTGCTTTGTATGTAGTAGAGGCAGGACTTGATCTAAGATGTGCTTAACTCCAAGGCCAGTTCTCTATACAATCCATTCATTGTCATATAGTCTCTACTGCTCTTTTATATTTGCATCAATTCTTTAGGATATATTTCTACCATGTTAACTATGAGACAGAAAAGTTTAAACTGATCAATATTAATTAGCTCCTTAATCCTTAAAATTCTTCCCCATAAAATTTCCTAAATTTAAAATCTAGACACAACTCCTCATTTAATATTATATTCTTTCTATTCTCCCCCCCTCACCCATGCCTCCTCCCTTCTGTTTGTCACTCTCTCTCTCTCCCCATTATTTAAGCAAATTCTCTTCTTCTTTGTGTGGTAGTACATTGGCAGGCTGCATCCATTTATTTTTTGTCCACAACTCACAGCAACCAAAAACGCTTTGTTGAATGGTTTTCTTTCTGAGATTACAAAAAACAAAAACCTCTCTGTCATTCTTTTATTTAATAAATCTATCACCAGAAAGCCTGGCCATCACAAAATAGTAAACAAACCTCATATAACTTCAATGTATGCTTCCAAGTATAATGCTGAAAGCATTTCATATAATATATACTTTGAATATAAAAATATGCAAATAATTAAATTTCAAATATGTATATACATAGTCTTCTAGCAGTCTAAAAATATCCAGTTTCCATCCTTCAATAATACTTATAAGAAACAAAATATAGTGAAATGAGAAAAAAATCCCCAACAATATAATCCTAATATAGCAGGCCCCTGGGGTACTGGTGGATGGTACAGGTAGATGAAAGGGATGGGAACTACTTTTTTAAAAAGTTAAAATGTTCTACAAATGGTTAATATAAAGAAGCAGGTGACAGTCTATAAATCTTTTTATAGGAGAAAATAAGATCAGGTACACAAAAGGAAAAAGCATCTAGCTATAAAAAATTTTACTTTGTTTTCCTTTGTAAAAATATGAATTCTTCCAAACTTTCCTCCCATAAAAAAATCTATGAAGCTGGATCAATAAAAAGTTTTACTCTTTCCCTTTGTTAAGAACAATAAAACTTTTTAATTCTTCTTCTAAATTCTTCCTCAGCTCTGGGACCCCTCCAGAAGTCTCTACCATTCGGCAGTACCATTTTACTTTGTTTTTCTTTGTTAAAAATCAACATTTTATTGTCAACTCCCATAGCCTTTCAGAGAAAGAAGGTAGCCATGAATTGTAAAGGAAAGAAAAAATTGAAAGAAAGTTTTAATGCATCAAAAAAAAAAGGAAGTGATTTATAAAGGCTCTTTTATTTTACTAAATTTTTTTTTCACCCTCCTATATACTATCTCCCCATTAAGAGAAGGAAAAAGTGGCCCTCCTTCCTTTTTTGTTTTGCAATGTTTGCTAACCAAGGAATATACTTTATCTAAGAGAGAGCCTCAGAAAGTTAAATCAAAGCATTCAAAAGCAGGTCAGTCCTCACTGAGCGAATGCCCATCCCTAGGACAGTATATACTAGTATCTCTCTTTTCCCTACTGGGCTGTCAGCCTGACAATGTACCTATGAGGAAATATGTAGAAAAGGGAAACAGTAAAGGCTCAATCTTTCTACCTGTGAACCAAGATATGGTTAAGATACAAATGTAATACTTTAAAAGCAAAGAAATACTAAAGGAAAGTCTTTCAAAACATATGAAAAACCATGTTTTTCTCCCATAGACATAGAGTTTTACCTAAAATTCTTATTTTACTTTAGCCAGATTTAAAATGAAAGGCAGAAATATTAGACATTTTAATTAATTACCAGTGATCATTTTGTAACTATAGGTGAAGTGTATTTTAGTAAATGGAGGTGAGAATGTCAAAGATTAATGAAAATTATTGTGTCACTGCAAAAGGACTAAATTCCTCAAGTAATTCCTTATGCCTTCCCTCAATCTATTTTTGAAAACCAGGAGAAGCAAAACATGAAAGTAAACATAATAGTCCCTTTCCTGAAATTATTAATACATTACTCTAAATTTTGTGTGCTTTATAGTAGTTACTACAAAAAGCTATTGGCCAGCAGTGATTATCAAAGTACAGTCATCCTATGGGATGGATTATGAGGACTTCCATTACCTCGTTTTTCATGTTTCTCCCTCTCAACTTTTAATTAGGTGTTTTTACTTCTCCCTATTTTGTAACCCCCTTTCTTAGAAATTTTTCTACAGCAGACTAATCCTACTCCTTTAATTTACTTACTTTTGTCCCACTTCCTTCTTTCCGGTCACCATCCTTAATGCCCTGGTCAGAAGGGACCAATTTTCTCAAATTCTTGCTAGGCTGTTCCTTCAATTGAACAAAGGGTATTCTCACTCCTCCAGGGATTTGTATTTCTTCTCTGTTTTCCCTGTTCCCGCTGGCCTAGAGAATAAAGGATCAAACTTACTGCTAACTAGCATGTATTTTCTAAGTCCTTTCCTTGAGCAGTATTAAATTGTGCCACACTTGTTGAAAGTAACAGACAACAGGCATTACGTAGATTCAAGCTCCTTTTGTTTTCCTTTTTTCTGGTTCTGTCGCATTCATCAAGGTATTTTTCTCTGATATTTTATTGTAACATTTTTTCCTTTATCAAATGCTTTATTAACTTCTAGTTTACATCATTCATTTCCACAAGATTTTGAGTTACAAATTTTCTCCCCGTTTTTCCCCTACCCACCACCCCAAAATAGGGATCCCACTGAATATCGCTTCCTCCAATCTACTCTCTTCCATATCCTCCCCCATCCCTCATCTGAATTGCCAGTAGGGCACGGTGGATCTCTATGCCCCACCTATATATCCCATTTCCCAGTTACATGTAAAATAATATTAATTATAGTATACATATATATTTATATATATTTTAAACACTTGATTTTAAAGCTTTGAATTCCATACTCATCCCCTTCCTCCCTTGTTACCCACCCTTACTGGGAAGATAAGCAATTCAATATAGGTTGTACATGTGTAACTATGCAAAACAATTCCATAGTGGATATATTGTGAAAGACTGACTGTATTTCCCACCATCCTATCCCACATCCCACTTGTTCTATTCTCTACTTTGATCCTGTCCCTTTTCAAAAGTGGGTGCTTCCCACTTCCCTCCCCCCGAGCCTGCCCTCCCTTCCATCATCCCCTCTCATTCCCTTCACCCCTACTCTCCTATAGGGTGAGATACCCTATTTAGTGTGTATGTCATTCCCTCCCTAAGCCAAATTCAATGAGAATAAGGTTGACCCATTCCCTTTTGCCTTCCTGTTCTTCTCCTCCATTGTAACCGTTTTCCCTTGCCTCTTCTATATAAGATAGTTTACCCCATTCTGTCTCTCCCCATCTCCTCTCATTATATTCCTCTCACCTCTTAATTTCACCTTTTAAGTATCATACCTTCCTATTGGTCCTACTCACATATGTATTCATATGCCTATATGTCCTCCTATATAGACATATATGTATGTATATACACACATACACACACACATTTCTATTCCCTTCAACTATTCTCATACTGAGAAAAGTTTCATCAGTTGCAATTATCGTTTTTCCATGTAGGAATGTAAATAGTTCAACTTTGATAAGTTCCTTATGATTTCTTTTCCCTGTTTACCTTCTCATGTTTCTCTTGCTTCTTATATCTGAATGTCAAATTTTCTATTCAACTCTTATTTTTTTTTCATCAAGAATGTTCGAAAGTCCTCTATTCCACTGAATGACCATATTTTCCCTTGAAATGATACTCAGTTTTGCTGGGTAGGTGATTCTTGGTTTTAATCCCAGTTCCTTTGACCTCTGGAATATCATATTCCAAGCCCTTCAGTCCCTCAGTGTAGAAGCTGCCTGATCCTGGGTTATCCTGATTGCGTTTCCACAATATTCAAATTGTTTCTTCCTGGCTGCTTGTAATTTTTTCTCCTTGATCTGGGAATTCCGGAACCTGGCTATAATATTCCTAGGAGTTTTCTTTTGGGGATCTTTTTCAGGAGGTGATCAGTGGATTCTTTTAACCTCTGTTTTGCCCTCTGGTTCTAAAACATCAGGGCAATTTTCCTTGAGAAATTCTTGAAGGATGACTTCTAGGTTCTTTTTTTGATCATGGCTTTCAGGTAGTCCAATAGTTTTTAAATTATCTCTACTGGATCTATTTTCCAAGTCAGTGGTTTTTCCAATGAGATATTTCACATTGCCTTCTATTTTTTCATTTGTTTGGATCTTGATTTTTCATAAAGTCACTAGCTTCCAGTTGCTCCAACCTAATTCTGAAGGAATGATTCTCTTCAGTAAGCTTTTGAGATTCATTTTCCATCTGGCAAATTCAGATTTTTAAGGTATTCTTCTCCTTATTGCCTTTTTGAGCCTCTTTTGCCATCTGAGTTAGTCTATTTTTTAAGGTATTATTTTCTTCAGTCAGGTTATTGACTCTCATTGCATAATTTTCTTGCATCATTCTCATTTCTCTTCCCAATTTTTCCTCCACTTCTCTTATTTGGTTTGCAAAATCCCTTTTAAGCTCCTCTATGGCCTGTAACCAGCTTGTATTTTTCTTGGAAGCTTTTGTTGCAGGAGTCCTGACTTGGCTGTCTTCCTCCTGTTCCATGCTTTGATCCTTTTTGTCCCCAAAATAGGAGTGTAAAGTTGGGTTGCTCTGCTTGCTTTGTTTCCCTTGTTTGCTCATGTTGCCACTCAATTACTTGACTTTTGACCTTTTTGCCACTATAGGACTCTGCTATCAGACAGGGGAGCTTTATCCCAAATGCTGGGGTTTTCTCAGCTGCTGGAGCTCTTAGTTGGGTGCCCTCTCTGAAGCCTCCACATGCTCTGTCAAGCTGTTTATGCACCCCTGGACCTCCACCCTAGACCGCAATCCAGATCCAAGCAGGTTAAAGCAAGAGCGATTACCCTTCAAACTGGTTGCTTGGTCCTCCTACAATCTGCAAGCCAGGAGCTGAAGCTGCCACGTGGCGGCAGCCGCGTGGCCATGGTGCCTCAGTGGCTTCTCCCTCCAAGGGATAAAGGCTGGACCACACTCCCCAACTACTGGATCCCAAAGTCTACACTGCACTGACCTCTCACTTTGTCCTTAGTATCTACGTGTGATAATTCTAGAAACCACCACAGCTGTTGATCATCTGAAATCCTTCCAGCCAGCAGCTGGTTGTGGCCACCCTGAGGCTAAAACGTTGGGCTAGCACGGGGCTGAGCTCGGCTCCCAGAGCACTGCAGTGGTTGCTTCCTTCTGGCCTGCTGGACTGTCTTCAGTGAGAGGTTAGCTTCTTTCTGTCATTTTGTGGGTTCTGTAGCTCCAAAGTTTGACTAGAGTCATTTTTTACATGAATTGGAAGAGGTGGAAGTTGGAGCTGCGCGGAAGTCCTGTTTCTACTCTGCCATCTTCTGTTGTAACATTTTTTTGACCTTCGGTTATCAAAGGCTTAATCAAGGGATGCAAGCATTGGAAAATTCTACCAGTTTGTAAAGGTATCAATTATGGTCCCAGTAATGGATTGCTGTCAAATTTATACCAATTAATAGGTAGACCACTAAAACTGGCTCTGGAAAACAGTTTTTGTTTCCTTTGTTCCTGAAAATTCAAACCTCGAATTTTGGTGTTCATATTACTTCCTTAGGACCAGCCATGTAACTTTATAAGGCCAACTGATAAAAAAAAAAAGTCTTACCTCAAGACAAGCTCATGAAAGTTTTCAACAAATAAAATTATATACTTTGAAATTTTAATTGAACTATCTCCTCCAACTGTACGTAGTAGGAATTGAAATGCATCTATACTAAGGTATATAATGTACTTTAAAATTCAGAGAACTTATTCATTTATGGCACATTACCTTTGTTTTCAATTAAATGGCAACACCCAAAGAACACTAAAATGATACTAATCTAAATTGCAGAGATTTAGTTTCTACCTAATACTAAAGTTATTTTCCCAAAACAGACTAAATGATGCTATGAACAAGTCCCAATAAAGAAGAGATAAACTGAAATTACAGGTAAGAATCAAATTTGAAATTCAATTTCTTGGAAGCTAAACATGAAAAACAGGAAAAGGAAAAGATATTAAGAAGTTTTTGTGTCACTGAAAAGATAAATTTTTAAGAAAATGTAGGCTAATGTCTCAGTTATCTTCCTTCCCTAACTGTGTTAACAAAAGATTAGTATGTGAGCTTACAAAATAAAATATAGATTAACAAAAAAGGGCAGGGAAAAATTTCTCAATTTCTGGGGAACCTCTCTTAATGAACCAACCTTCTGGCCAAACATATGCCAAGAAAATTCCCTCCATTCATATGTGAAAAATGAATTAAAAAAACATAAAACATATTTCCTTAAGTTATTATATTAAGTATCATCAGAAAGCAGAAAAGGTTTAATTACAAAGTGAATCAGAACAATATATCAATATTAATCCAATTGCCTTCTCTGTCCTATAGCATTTAATACAGCAAAAGCTATTATGTTTAAGACAAAGAAGACAATAATAACTTCATTTTTGGTGTTGATTTGTATCATTTTATAGACAAAAAGAACTTGAGATTTCATTAGTCTCTGCATCACTATAGATCTCAGTGTGTGACTCAGTGAATAAATCTTCAGAAGTTGGCTGAGGCACAAAGAGGTTAAAATGACTTTAATGAGTACAGCTAATGAATATTGAGGCAGAATTTCTACCCAGATCTCTCTGATTCCATGCCTAACACTCTGATATACTAGGCTACCTTTTTTATACCCCAAATGATGCATACTTATTTGTATATTCATTTGAAAGCTTTGAACTCTTGGAGAATGAGTTATTCTCAATGGCAAAGTTTTAGAGATTACTTAGGGCCTACTGTATTATAATTATACTGAATTTAACTGCTTTTGGATGACTACAGATCATCAAATACAAACAACAGTAATTATACCGGTAAAATATCAATGCTTTTAGTCATAACTTAGGGTTATTTGCTCCTACACTAAATGACTGAAGACTGCTATAACTGAATTCTTATGCCTGCTTTTTCTGTTTCCTTCATTACTACTGTTAAGCTACTTTTTGAGGTCAGTATTTCTGCCTATGTCATCTTCACACCCCTTTCTAACATTCTGAAGAGATAGAAAGCAGACAGCCATACTTAAAACTGTGAGCAAAACTGGAAATGAATACACTGAGTAAGGGGCCATTTTATGAATAAAATGCAAAGGCTACATATCAGATGTGTTTTGTTACATCTAGTTTTATTGTTAAAGCCAATTTGTTTATTTTCAAACTGAAAGCTGCATTTTGCTATATTCTTGATAGATGAGGTAGCATTTTTGGTTTACAATTTTGGACGGCTCCAGTTTTTTGGAAGTTTTTACTCATACTGACTTTGGTCAAGGGTATAATGTGCACTTTTCTAGAAATGTTAAGAGTATTAAAATACAGACTTAAATAAGTATTAAGAATTGTTTCATGGTTATCTGAAATTTATAAAAGTATTGATATTAGCTATATGCATCCACTTTACTCTCAATGTTTTTGCTTCCATGACCAGAGTTGGTGTAAGGAATTTGTGTCATTACAACTTCTATGTTAAATTGCTTATAGGAAGTTTTGAGTCTTCATTGTAATACATGCAACTTAATTTTTCCACACTTACTTGCTATGGGAAATATTTTTTGGCATTAAAAATATATATCACAAACTAGTAGGAGTTGGTCCAATGTTCTCCTTACTATTCAACCAACAAATAAATATTTACTGAATATTTAACATACACCTAGTTTTAAGAGCATGATCAAAGTCCATGGCATAGAAATATACTTCATTGGAAATATTCGAGTCTGTTTAATTGGTCAAATTCAGTCTAGTAGGAGTACAGTAAGAGTAGGAAGTAGTCAGAATGCAAATGGGTAAAATGTAATTCACTGCAACACTTGTTCTTTGATTGTTACTATCAGGAAGGAAGATGAAGGTAAAAAAAACCTTAGGAATAGTGCCAGTTAAAGAGGCAATTGGAAATTATTACAGATGAGAAATTGACTATACTAATGATAACCCCTTGGAAGATTAAAAAAAACACAGGGCTGGACAAGAACCAATTCTTTTGTTCCTTTTGTCATCTCAACATGTGCCCTTTTTCTTCCTTCTCCAATATCAGAAAGAATTTGTGACTATCACTAAGTTGCAACCATCTTTTTTGTGAATCTTTATGTTAACAGGTTATTTATATAAATGAAAGCACCAACACACACACACATCCAAAAGTCTTAGCACAGTTTTAAGCTTGGTTTGAAATGAAAATAGTCATCTAACAATGACTTGTCTGTGAAATATGGAAACTAAAGCTCAGAGATGTCAAGTGAATTGTCAACATTTGTGCAGCTATTAAATGATGAAAATGGGAGTTGAACCAAACATCCTGGTTCTGGGCCTTCTAAATTTTCTGCTGCAACATGCTGCCTTTCATCTGATGTTAAGAAGATTTCTATATACAGTACACATTACTGATTTGGGCATAAAATGGAGTCTGTTACCAGACATGTCACAGAACCATAGAATAATGACAGAACTTTATATCTGGAGTTCATTGGCCATTTGATCCAAAATGTAACTGAACAGGAATGAGATAACCAGAAGACATTGGCAAGTGGCATTCAGAGCAGATTGATAGAGATTTTTCCAGGCCAATGGAAGTTTCTGATATAGTAGAAGGGAAGCCAGAGATATTACCTATGAAGGTCAAGAGGATTAATCTAGTTGTAGGAAGCTCATTCATTATAGGTTTAATCTAGAATCAGGAAATATACTATTCACTCACAAAAAAATGACAAAGTTCTTGCTTTAAGAAGATTATAGTCTAACTGGAGCCACAAAGTTTATACAAGTTAAAAATCAGCAGCAACTGATTACTGGCTAGCCTAAACATGTGGTACTGAGCATATACATAATAGTTCAGAAAATAGGAGATCAAAGAATCTTAGAATCAAAAGAAACAGCACTTGGTTCAACCCATACATTAAGAAAATCACAATTAATTTCATCCAGCCTCTACTTAAAAGACTTCTAGCAACAAGGAATTCACAAACTCCTAATATGAGTTACCTTGAACTGAATTCAACATACCAAGTGTGATCTGATTTCGGTGGAGTACAGTACTTACTGGTTGGCTACAAAATATACATTAAAAAAGGCCACAGAGGAGATAATGATGCAGAAGCACAAAAATATTTGTATTGTAGTACTTTTTGCCATAGCAAAGAACTGGCAACAGTGGGTGTCCACTGATTGGCGAATGGCTGAACAAATTATGGTACACAAATGTATGGAATACTATTGTACTTCAAAAAATGATCAAAGGAGTAGATTTCAGAGAAGCCTAGGAAGATTTGCATGAACTGATGCAACATAAAGGAAACAGAACCAGTAATAATACCATTGGGTTCAAGTTAATGACATTTTGGTTACAGTTCTGAATTGTTTTCTGTAATTTTTACTACAATTTAGGATGCTAACAAAGGAAAAACAATTGTGACAGACATATACTTATAGACTTAAGAACTCTGATCAATGCTTTGACTGATCACAACTCTAGAAAACTAATCATGCTTCCTACCTCCTGGCAAAGAATTGACAGAGCAAAGTTACAGAGTGAAACATTATATTTGCTGACATGGCCAATGTGTGGAATTGTTTTGCATGACTATAGTTATTTGTTACAACAGAAGGTGAGACTTATGGGAGTGATGTGTATGACAGTGATGAAGAAAAGAAAAAGGAAAGCATGTAAATGAAACATTTTTAAAAAATACATAGAAAAGAACAGAAGGAAGCTCAATACTTAATGTATAGAGTTAGAAAAACAAGATAATATTGACATTATGAACCTGGGTAACTAAAAGAATGGTAATGTCTTCAACAGAAATAGGGAAGTTTGGTAGAGAGATAGGTTTGGAAGAAGGAGATAATGGAGTCAGGTTTAGATATTCTGAGTTTGAGATGTCTAGTAGATAGCTGATATGAGATTAAAGCTTATGGGGCAGACTAGAGTTGTATATATAGATCTGAGAGTTAGATGCACAGAGATAATTAAATTCATAGGAGCTGATGAGGTCACAGGTGAGAGGGTATAGAAAGAAGAGATCCTAGAGCAGAGCCTTGAGGTAGACCCACAGACAGGGGATATTACATGGATGATAAGCAAGCAAAGGAAATGTTCTTCCTTTTATTTAATTATCTAATTCTTCTCTTTAGCCCCCTCACAGTTAAGTAGTTTAATTAATATCTTCCCTTCTCCCCTCTTCTTCATTTACTTGGTTTAAAAAAAAATCTTCTATGCCTTTTTCTTTTCATAAGGGCAATTGAGGTTAAGTGACTGCCCCAAGGTCACACAGCTAAGTAAGGTGTCTGAGACTGAATTTGAACTCAAGTCCTCCTGACTCCAGGGTGGATGCTCTATTTACTGCCCCACCTAGCCACCCCTATGCCTTTTTCTTAAGAAAGATTTCTTTATCCTGTTCTCTTCATTAATCCTTTTGCCATTCTGTTTGTTCTTTTATTCTTTATGATCTTTATACTTATTTATTCCTTCTTTAGTCTCTTTATGTTCCTCAGAAATAAAAATTCTAAAATACCAATTTTGAGTTCTGTCTTGTAAGTAAATTTTTTTATTGTCTTATAGGTCTTACTCCCTTCCTCCCCTTTTTTTGTTTCACTCTCAGAAGTTGCAATCACTCTTAGAAGAACTTTGAGAAGTAGTGAGGCTAGTAATAGCTATTGTTCCCACAGTAGAAATTTGCCTGAGTTTCTTAATAGTTCAGTTCACTTCTACCTCTAGTCTTCCCCAAAACCATTTTCTTTCCCATATACAATGGAATGTCCTCTCTGGGTCCATTGCCCTCCCCCTGTTCTGGATCCTGGTTGTACTTAGGAACTCTGATTTCCATTCTTCTAAGGCAAAACATTACCTGTGAAGTCACAACAGCTTCTCTGAAGTAGCTCTCTCTGAGCACTAAATTCCTGTAGCTTCTATCCACTGTCAACAAAAGTTAACTGTGGAGGTCAGATAGGAGAACCAAGAGAAATTAGTGTCAGGAAAACCCAGAGAGGAGAGAATATCCAGAAAAGACCTGTCAAAAGTATCAAATACAGAGAAGTAGTGAGGACTAAGAAAAGACCATTGGATATGGCAATTGAGAGATTGTCAGTAAGGTTGGAGAGAATCATTCTAGTTAAGAGGCTAGAATCCAAACTACAAAGGTTTGAGGAGTAAAAAGAAAGGAGCTGAACCATTAAGTGATGACAGCTTTTTCAAGGAGTCTGGCTGAAAAGGGGAGGAGAGATATAATAATCGTATGAAGAGACAGTAGTCTAGTAAATACTTTTTAAGGATGGAGAAATCTTGGGCATGTTTACTAGCAGCAAGGATGGAAAAAGTTGACAGCGAGAGGGAAGAGGTGGAGGTTGAAAGTGAGAAGATGGAGGTGATGAACACAAGAGGGAGATGAGAGTAAAAGAGCAATCTTCTGGAAAAGACAGAAGGGGAAAGGTTCAAGGGTACACTTAAAGAGTGGCTAATCTTGACAAGGAGGAGGACCACCCCACTATCAGATCCTGAAAAAAAGTAGGAGAGTGACATCAGGGTATCTTAAGATGGAGAAGCAGAGAAGATCAGTTTTAACACTGATGACATCACTAAAATAGATATGGATGATATGGGCTGAGAAAGACAGAGAATTGATGGTTCATAAAAGAAAGCATATTTTGAGTGGAAGACAGAATTACTACAATATAGCAAAACACTGTTAGTAGAGGAAAATTACATCTTAACTGTAAGAGTAGAGTTACTATTATGAGATGTTGTTGCTCCATTTTCTCATATGACTGGGAAGGGAAGGCACTAGCAAAGTTGATTTTGATTTAAAAGTCTCTAGATGAACCATAGAGATCATCTAGTCCAATTTCTTCATTTACAAAAGAGGAAACAAGCCTGGAGAGGTTTACATAGGTGATAAATATTATTTCTCTTCTACTTTTTTGGGGGGGGTATGTATATATTTATATATATGTATGTGCTGCCTCCCGTGATAGAACATAAGCTCTTTGAGAACCGGGATTAGTTCTTCCTTTTTGTATTCCTAATGTCTTAGAAAGTTACTGACATAACAGAGGGTTAATCAATATTTGTTAAATGATATAAATTCTATTTCAGTATCCCCACTAAAGAGGCAGGGGAAATGAAAATCACCGTAGGAAAAAAAGTTCACAAGGTAATAATATTAAAAACCAGTTTTACTTCTTTCTTGTTTTTTGATCCTTCCATAACCAGTATATCTCTTCCTTCAGTAAAGATCAGGTGGGGGGAAAGTATTTCACTTGGAGTCAGAAGGCTAGGTTTGAATCACAGGTCTTTACTTATTTACACAAATCCCTTAATATCTGTTGGTCTATTTCCTTATCTATCAAATAAAGGAGATTTGACTAAATGACCTTGAAGATTTCTTCCAGCTCTAACTTTGCAACTCTGATCTACTAGTACCTAGCCATCCTGTTAAACCAACTATCATTGCTCTTATTAACCTCACTTTTAAGATCTGGGTCCAATAGGGTACTGTTTCCAATAATGGAAGATGAGCAGGAATGGGGTCTTTGTGTATAGCAGCTTTTTAGTTTAAAAAAAGTTTCCAGATGTAGACAGAAAATAAAAGTGAATTGTCTTTCTCACACTTATGCCTGGCTTCCCTCTCTTAATTGCACTGGATACCAGAATACTTTTATGTTAATGTACATATTGATATTGTTACACAGGTTACCTGGACTCGAAGGTCAGACATTTGTTTCAACAGATCCTCAAAGAGCTCTCGATCTTCTTTGGGTAGTTCAGAAGACAGAACCACACCCACACAGGATCCTGACATTTGTAATGTGTCTGGGAACATGTAGACTCCACTACTGCAGCTCAGTACAGGAGACTGATTAGGCATCAGAGGATACAGCCAATCACAAACCTAAAGTGATTGTGAAACATTAGTTCTATCAGTAGGACTAAGATTTCCTTAGATTTTCTAATCAATAACAGAAATATCAATAAGTAATAGAAAATTAACATTCAAAAACAAGTTTTTCAACATCATAGAAAGCTTAAGACCTATTACACTCAACACTAAAGATAAAATTTTATTTTGCTAGAATGGTCAATATAGCAAATGGCTAAGTTTATCAAGAAGTTAAAATATATGTGCTCTTAGCCAATGTTGGGTAAAATTAAATTTTTCTAACAAGAGAACTAGCTTAAAAAATGAGCAATATTCCTAGTAAGCTAATCTTTTTATTATTCAACCTAGCCATCTCTTTGGGTAAAGTATAAATCTAGAAGCAAGACAATTTATCAACAAACTACTGGTACTGTGGTACAAGAATTTTATGTGGCCTACTCTAACAGATCAAATTTGGAGCTAGAACAGGAAAAACTAGGTCATCACCAAAAAATGTTTCAGATATCCATCCAATATTATGAAATCACAGTTCAAATTAAAAGTGTGAATTCACCATTGAACAGTACAGTTTTATTGCTGTGAGATATCCAAAGATTAGTAAACTTCATTTCTAAAATCCCTCCTCTTCGTAAAAAGCATATTGTAACTATCAAATTATTCTACAAATTATCCCATTTTCTTTTATATTTTTATGAATACATTTACAAGTACAAAAGAGAAGACACAAAAAAATCTTTTGGGACAAACTTTTCAGAAGGAAAAATCCCAAATATTTAACAACATATAAAAGATCTGCTACTGGTAAAGCTTGGATGAAGAGCATTGGGAACTCTTAGTAGGATCCTATTGTTTATTTACCACAAACAAAATTCACTTCATAAGCCAAGAAGGAAAGCTATCACTTTACAATCAAATTCAACAGTATAGAAAGAACAACTTTAGTAGTTTTTGAGACACAAGAAATTAATCTGAGCTCTAACAACTCCACTTCTGAACATTAATTGCGGGTGGGATGTGAGAGAAAACAAATTGCACTCCTTTAATTGTTTTTTCCACAAAATTGAATATACTTTCTTTTAAAAAATAGTTAAAATGAAGTTGGGGCACAATTATACTTTAAGAATACAAAAGGATAAAGATCAGGGGTAGAATTGATTAGGAAAAAAAAGCAGTGATAGTAATCATGATCTCAAAGTTAAAGCTAAAATAGGCTTAATCAAAAGAGAAAAATAAGGAAAACTACATTATATGTCAGCTATATTAATCAATATTGTTTTAGACTATTTAAAATAACTAGAGAGTATAAGGTTGGAATGTTGCTGTGATACAGGAAATGATGAGTTGGTAGACTCAGAAAAATATGGAAGACTCGGACTTGTGAAGGAAGATGTCATCCACTCTCAGGAACATTAGACAAGCTAGTATAATATGTTCTTACATAGATGCACATGAATGTATATGTCTACATGAGCATGATTATAGATATCTAAACATATTCATGTGTAAGTGTATATATGTATGTGTGGGTACATATCATATCTATACATCAGTGCTTAACTGTAGCCTTCTTGGGGAAGGGGGAAAAAACAAAGTAAAAAGTGCACAGCAGAGAACAAAAGAAAATTTACAAGGAAGCAAAGAAAAGATGGACAGCTCTGAACACAATGTATAACATTTATTACATAGGCTTTCTTGACATGGGAAATTACTGTGGCAAATTTTGAATCCTCTCTTACGTTTTGCTGTGCACATGGCAATGCTCTTTTGTCTTTTCTTATTTTGTATTTAAGTTTATGTTTCTTTTTCTTTTCTTATTGTGCATTTGAGCTTTAGTATTTAAGTTTAAAGTTTAATAAATTAATATAAAAATAAAAGAATACCAAAAGAACTCATGACATGTCTAGGCAAATGAACAGAGCTCTGTAAGGAACTTAAATTTTTACTAGAAGAGCTAATTTTTAGAATACAGGCTCATGTAATTATGTGTAGTATTCACAAGATGACCTTGCTTCACTATTACTACGTGCAAACATCTTGTTTCCTTCACAGCAGATATCTGAAAATTGGTTCTTCTACTATTTTACAATATAGTGGGGAAAAATAACCTTTATAGCACATCACCAAAAAATGCTTCAGACATCCATCTTTGTCTTCAATCCCAGAATTTATAAACATTTCTTTCAGATGGAACATTTATTAAGTGTAAGGTACTGGGGCTACAAAATCAAACCAAACCTCAATAACAACAAATAAACTTTGCCCTGCTCCTTCTTAAGACCTCTTCACTGAGGGAATCTTTTCTACATTCACTATTAGAGTATCTCTCAGTTTTACCTAGCACATTCTAGCTGTTTATTTCTTCTAATTACAGCTTGAGTATATATGCACATACATAGTCTGAGAATATCAATCCTTTAACTCAATGTTGATGTTAAAGCTGCACTCAGTCTCACTGAGCTTCTTCATAGAAAAGACTGGACACATTTCTTAAGATCAGTAATGGGTTTTCTAGAAAAAGCAGAACCACACACTGATTTCAACTCTGTAAAGAAAGAAAACATCACAGCAGCAAAAGCCATGATAAATAGAATAGAGAGTGTCAGTGCTCCCTAGTTGATATTATTAATAGTCTTCCTTTTGTCAGAAAATTAAGTTGCATGGGCACTTAAAGGAACCACTTTCTTTTAATGGTGACTCAGCACAGTGTCTAGCACACAGGAGGTGTTTAATAAATGTTTTTGCACAACTGATGAGTAGTTTAGTTTCTTTGAGATGAATGGCTATCTTTAAAAAAACAACTCCTAAATGAACCAAATTCACCTCTTACTAATAATCCTAACCCTCTAAGCTTCATGTGGTAAGAGTTCAAGAGAACTAGAACTTCCAAAGGACCATCTTTGACTATTAGTCTAGCATAAAACATAAGCAACATAAGATAACAATGTGGCAGGTAGGTTTCCACTTCTAAAGTTTTTCTACTTGTTACCTGAAGAAATCCAGGGGGGCGATTTTGAGCCGCTTCACTGGTAGTATCCAAGAATTTCACAATTCGAAGATATCCAGGATATGAAGGTGCACTAACTTCCCCTGTAGGAGTTACAAAGAAAATCTGTACTCCACTGGGTATCAAAATTAACTCTTCTACATCTACTCCTAGAGTCTCAAGAGGAGGTGGGCAGGCAGAAATTGTATAATAGTCTTCACCAACAGATGAAAATTCCCCAGATTCTGTTCCATAGGACAGAGTATAGTGTCCATCTGTAGCATGGGGTGTATAAGCAGGTGGTGCTTCCAAAGATACAGGACTAGCCACAGAAAGCTGCTCCATGCTTGTGGAGGGAGAATTCCCATTAACTTCCATTTGTACAGATGGTGAAATCAAAGATGGAGGCAGAGAAGGCTTTTCTGGCTTTCCATTAGGGGGCAACGCAGGAGGTAATTGGGACTCTTTATGAAGATTACTTGGAACAGAAGAGGAAGGAGTCTGCTCCAGGATTCCCAACCTAGTATTAACATTTTTCAATGTTTCTTGCATCTTCTGTTGCATCTGTCTAGCAGATTCCCAACCAGAACCTGTGCATTCAGGACCAGATGCCAAAACCCTGACTCCTTGGAGTAGATATTCTCTTCCTTTACTGTAGTAATTCTTTGCTTCTTCCTTTTCCCCCAATTCATCTGCATTCAGTCCTTTATTAACAAATACAAAGGCCTGCTTGTACGCCTCTTTTATGATCTTAATATCTGCAGGTTCTTCACTATATGGTTCTTGTTCTTGTGCCATTACTGCAAAATAAGAAATGTTATTATGACTTAATATACCTGAAAATTCTGGATACAACATATATCTGTCTTTATTAGTTGATAACTAGAATATATTTGCTGGCTAAGCATTTTATCACCGGTTTTGAAATCCTGTGGTTCCTAATAGAAGAAATAAAGCAAATAGCTGCTGACCTATATACTCAGTCAGTCAGGCAGTCAATAAACATTGTCCAGCAAGTACTGTGGCTCAGGCAGAGTGCTAAGTACTAGGGATACAAACAAAGGTAAAAGGCAAGTCCTTCCATCTAATGGGGAAGAAAACACGCAAACTATTTATAAACAAGCTATTTAAAAGATACTAGGACATGATCAGTAGAGTTATAAGATTAGGTGTGGTGGTCTTGAGACCATGAGAGTCTTCTCTTAAGGAAGGCTGTAGTTTACAGAATCTATGCGTGGAAACCACTGTTATAAGATAAGGCCTGATGATCTTGAGATCATCATGATGAACTATAAGCTTATAGAATACACTCATGAAAAAATACTGGCAATAATTTTGAAAATACAGCTGTGTACCCCAACAATATTTTGTCCACCACTAGCTTGTTTTTCTGATAACAACCCCCCCCCCACAAATATTTTGCCCTGATAAGCAAATGGGCCAGCTCCAAGGGGGCCACTAAAAGTCAGAATATAAGAATCTCACTCAAAAGAAGTACTTTAGAGAATAACATCCCCTCCAGTGGGAACACACCTTTCCAGGGAACGTCTCCATGCTTCCCAATGTCACATGGCTCTTACATGAGCTATACTCTATATTAGTGTGTATGTCTGAGTTGTATATTGGGTCACCTTCTCTATCTCTGTCCCCCTCCCACTTTTGTCTCTAACCCTTCCCCCTACTGCTTGCAATAAAACTTTGATTTCTTTTGTTTTACAAGTTATTCTCAGCATCTGAACTCATTAGGTGGTTATTTTCCTCTAATTTCTTTGGCTGGTCCAAAGTCCTCTCCTTAGACATAATCTGGGCACTAGGAAAAGGATTTAACTTATAGATAGCCACACCTATACTGGAGAAGTATAACATTGTGAGCTCAGCTGTAGAAAGCAAAGGTCAACAGGGGAACCCTACCTCTTCCCAGGAGGGACTCCCTTATGCCAGAGGACTATCACAAAACAAAGGGGAAGGTACTAAAATTAAGGGGGAATCAGGAAAGAATTTCCTGTAGAAGGTGAAATTTTAGCTGGAACCTGAAAGAAGCTAAGAAAGCCAAGAAGTGGAGATGAGGAGGGAGACATGAGGGGGAGAATCAGGAAAATGGCTAAGATATGGGAAATGGATTATTTATTCTAGGGTCTATACTAAACCTAATATCTGACTGAACAAAGATGAAGTTTTATTTTAGATACGTTATTATAAACAAGAAGCATGAGAAAACAGAAACAAAAATATATTTTTAAAAATGAAGCTTCAAAAAAACTCATTTTACTTTTTGGGACATCACAGCCTACTGTATACAATGCTTTAAAAGTTTCTTGAGAAGTAGAAAGCATTTAAAATTACAGCTTGATATGTCTATAAGCTTATTAAGTCACACCATGCCAAAAAAGATAAGGAATAAATGCACTTGCTTTAACATTCTAATCTAAAAACAATCTAATTGGATGACCAACTGAGAGGCATGACTAAAAGAGACCATAACTTTGAACAACAGAATATAGCATATTTTTCTGTGACTAGACAGATATTTCTTTAGCTATAAAACAAGGAAAGTTAATATTCATCTCAATTTTGCTGTTATTGCTTTATGATGAATATTAAAGTGCAGGTAGTCCCTAACTTACCAATGATACATACAAACAATAGTGCCAAAACTTACTTATACTGCTCCCCAGAATTCTCAAGCAGAATGCATCTCGAACTCAGAAATCTAAAGACTTTAGCAACAGTATGACTTAGGATAGTGTGTTCTTTCTTACATACTCTTTCTCTGTCTTCCCCTCTACTTCTTCCTTGAAAACAGGACTGGTTATTTATTAGAGAATTGATGTACATAATGAGTATTATAGGGAGAATTTTAAAAAATGTCAATCTATAAAATTCTAAATGCATGTGGAATTTTTTCCTTTAAAACAAAATCCTAATCATCTATATAGCACAAAGACCACATACATATGAGGGCATGGAAAGGAATGATCATGGCCTATGCTCATGAAGCTGAAAGAAAGGGAGCCTTGGGGTCAGGAGAGACCTGGTTATGAATCACCTCCTGACAATTCTAAGCCTTGTAACAATGGGCAAGCCAGTTAACATCTGTACCTCAATTTCCCCACCTATATAGTAGAGATGACTTCTATAGTACTTATCTCATATTAACTCATTTGATCACCACAACCCTATATGTGAAAAGAATGCTTTGTAAACCTTAACTTTAATGTGGTATTTAGTGATATAAAGTCAGCTATTATTCTCACAGGAATAATAAACCCAGAATAACAAGCCCATTTAGGACCCTGGTTTATAAGTTTTTGCAATTTGGAAGACCCTACCATCCCTGGCCTCTAGTTTTATATCTCCTTTATTCTTCTGACTTTCAGTTCAAAAGTCAATTGTCTTTAGACTCACATCATTTCCCATATCTGGTGATAACACTTAAGGAGAATTGGGGGGAGTGGGGAGGAGGGGGAAGATAATAAGAGAAAGGCTGATGTTCAGCTCTTATAACTTCGTCTCATATTTCATGCTTCTTTCAGAAAATCCTATGAACCACACAGCTATCAAATGTCTAAGGCTGCAATTGGACTCAGGTCTTCCTGACTCTAAACCCAGTGCTCCATCTACTGTACCATCTAGTGGCCAGTTTCCATTAAACCATGGGTTCTTAAACTTGTTTGTGTGTCATAAACTTCGGTAGTCTTCTCACTGTTTTGTTGGCTATGTTCGTAAGTGAAGTAAATGTTTAATTTCAGTGAGATGTTAATGAAAATGATGTAATTTTACCATCCAAGTATGGAGACCCCCTGAAACCAAGAACCCTTGAACTAACCCAGGGTGCTCCTTAATGATTTTGGTTAAAATATGTATGTTATCCCATTGGAACACTTAATAATTTTTAATATGCTGGTAATGTTGAATTACATTTGCTTACATAATTTTTTTCTACAACTTTGCTAAATATTCTATATCAGAGACAACCAAAGATAAATTTGAAAAAAACCAAACAACTCAACCTATACACATTACCCTGTTAAGAGGTTCAATTTCAATTTGGAATTATGCAAGAAAAGACACTAAATTATTTACATCCCTTGACCCAGGGATTATACTACTGCAACTATTTACCTTAAGAAGATTTTTGACAGAAAAAAAGGCCCATAGGCACAAAAACATCCCAGAACAGAAATATTTGTAGTAATAAAAAGGTAGAAACAAAATATGTGTCCAACAATGACTAATGGCTTTTATGAGATAATGCAGAGTAAAGAAAGCAACAAAATATCCACAGTACAATTCAATTTGAAGGGTTGATCCCTCCGTTGTTTGTTTTTAAACACTCCTGTTTTCAGCAAATTTGCTGGATAATATACGTAAAAAGCTTTGAAAATGTTAACATATTAGTTAAATGTCATCAAGAGTGTTTGTTGGGATGTAATAAGAGGAAGCAAAATGTATAAATAAAAAATAAATTTATATAGCATGTTTGTTTTACAAAGGGCTACTTCATCAAGGCAGCAGCCCCATTTTGTAGATAGACAAATTTAGGCTTTAGGTTTGCTCAAAATCAACCACCTAATAAGTAGCAGAGCTAGATCTCAAAACCATGTCCTTTAATTCCAAATCCAGTGCTCTTTCCACATTCCTGCAGCTTCAAATAAATTTTGCTTAAATACTAATTTTATTACTAAAAGCAGTAAGAGTTTCTCTGTTTGCTCCCACTTTCAATCAAGTTCTTCATAAAATCAATACATTTGCTTCATTTTAATGATTAAAAGGAGAGAACTGATAGGTTGGAGATGCCTTAATTCATGACATTGCATCCTTAAAATAATTTTTTCCCAATGAAATTTAAATTATTTCTTAAAAGAATATATAATAAAAATGGATACATATCTAGTTATAATTTTTGAGGCTTCTACTTCAGCCACAAGATCCAGTCTCAAACATATTCATAAAGTCACAAGTGAAGAAGTGGAAGGGCATAAAAAGTCTCATGTACCTTATTTAAACATCAAAGAGGGGCGGCTAGCCATGCGTTGACTATAGACACAGACAAGTCCCAAGATAAACAGCACCACCCTCACTGATTATGACCCAGAAGAACCTAGCCAAGATCACAAATGTGACATATGTGATAGTTAAATCTTCACATCTCCACTAGTTTTGCTGATGGTAATTATGCCTTGTCCTGAGATGTTCCCCAACCAGTAAACTGCCTGAAGGAAGAGACTGTCTTTTGCTTCTTTTAGTACCCCCAGAGCTTAGCTAGGGACTTAATACAAGTTTATTTAATTGAATCACAGAGATCAAAGCACTAGGGGGTTCCAGAAGTTGAGTCGGACTGAATACGACTTAACAACAAAGGATCCAAAATAGGATTTTTCTTTTAAATGGGGGGGGGGGGGGGAATCGGAGAATCGGGAAAGGAAATCAGCTAGATCGAATGCAGTCTCCCAACCTGCTGACTACACCGGAATGGATCTGATTCCTACAGTGCAGGACAGTTAGCTCATCTGCACATTCCTGCTTTCCAGGACTCAGCGGGTGGAGAGGGGTGCCCGGAGCGGGCAGGGATACGCGGACTCAGCAGTTCGGCACGCCCCTTCTTGGGCTGCCATCTCCCCCCTACACACGCACTCACACGCACTCACGCCCTCCACCCGGTCTCTTTCGCGCTGACTCAGCACGCGCCCGCACCAGTGACTCTACGCGGGAAAAGCCGACATTCCGGGGACTATCCCTGGGCTGGGCTGAACTCGAAACTCGCCCCGGCTTTTACCTGTCCAAGCTCTGGCTCGTCAGCGCCAGCTCTCAGAGAGGCGGAGACGCCAGCTGGATGCCGGCGGGCACTGACGGTCCAGGGCCACCTGCCTCCAGAAGGCCGCAAGCAGCCCGCACTGGGGGTGGGGGTCGGAGAAATGCCAGAACTCTCCGCGCTCCTCTCCCCGCCCCTTGGGCAGGCCGGGCCAGGCTCGTGACGTCCGCCCAAACAGCGTCCTAGGGAGGGGGGAAGGGAGGAGAAGCTCGATCCAGGCCCCGCTCCCGCTCCCCCTCCCCCCTCGCGTCTCCGTTCACCCGGCAGGCCCGTTTCCAACGGCCGAGCCCGAACCGTCTCCCTCGCCCAGGGCCCGTGGGTTAGCGGCCAGCTCCCCGAAACCTGAGTTTCCCTCTCAGGTGTCACCCATCCGGCGGGGTTTCCCACACCCCCATCGCCCGAATACCCCCGCCCCCTCTTATAGCCTTTCTCCTCTCCAAGCCCTTCGCCCCCAAGGACGACTAAAACCCTCACCCCCAGCTGTTCGGGACTAGGGTGAAGACCGAGACGAGTGAGCGCGTGACTGGAACCTCAGCGCGAGATCTAGAGCCAAAGCCAGGGCAGTGACTTCAGCTTTATTTACTACCGAATCGGCCTAGGTCGCCTACAGCCCCGCCCCCTCCTTTCCCAGGCCCGTCTCCCCTCCTCCCACTTTCTCCCTCACCCCTGCGCAGGCGCTCTGGAGACTGCGAAGCCTAGCTAGGGGGCGTGCTCATCCTGGACCGCTTAGTCCCGGGTGCAGAGCTGCCAGCCTTGCGTGTTACCGTAGGAGTAGAACAGTGAGCGATCGCCTCCGGCCACTAGAGGGCACACCTGGCAAAACGTGCCGCGCTTCTTCCTTAGGGGGTGGTATTTTTAAAATAATATTTACAATTATTTGTTTCTTGGGTTGTATCATTATAACAGCTTGCATTTATATAGCGCTTTAACACTCGAAAAGCGCTTTAATCTGTTAATATGAATCACTTATTTGTATATTATCGTATATTTATAAGATATATATATATATATAAAATTCATTAATATTTGTGTTGTATTGCTATTGCTATAAATATTTTTTTATTTTTAAGAAGAAATTATCAAGTTCTAATGCCCTGAAAATTTTCTGAATGGATAATTACAACTTTAAATAAAACATCCCCCTGGAAAGGATCCCACTAGGTGTAGTTAGAAGGGTCTGGGGACATCAACGCCCCCACTGACACCTCCCTGGACCTCAAGTGCTTCCTTGTTGTGAAGTAGGAGCATAAACATTAGAATACTATGTAAATGTCAATGATCTTCACAGAAATTAAAGGTAAACTGGCTTGTGTAAATTAAGAGTAGTGCATATAAGGGCTGCCCACCACCTGACAGAGAAGTCATGGATTCAGGGTGGTGAATGACATGTATATTTTTTTGGACACAACCAGTAAGCAGGTTTTTTTGTTTTTGTTTTTCTCCCTGGGGAAAGGGGAGGGGGGTGGAGAATTGTTTTTTTGTTCATTGAAAAAAAAATTTTAAGTGGTATCTTTAGAGAGTGTCAAGAGATCTTAGTAAACGAAAAATTATATAGTTTTTCCTCATAATTAAAAAAAAATGTGTCATTTGGGGAAAGAATAGAATATACTTCCCTCTCTCAAAGTTTTCTATTTCTTCAAAGCGCCACAAAATTTGCAATATACTTTATGTAACAGGCCTCAGTGTTCTGGAGAGCAAAAATAATCTTTCACCATTGATCTGAACATTTTCAGATTTGATCTTTTAAAGAGATATTTTAAAATTGTATTTGAAAAGCACAGCAATATAAGGTTTTTTTAAGGCAAAGATGGGGCTTGAATGAGTCACTTAATTACCCTAACTCATTTGACAAAATGTTACCTGCTAATACTTTTGACAGATGAGAACAATCAATCAGAGGTCTGAATAAGGTAAAACCTGTTGGAAGTTACAGGAATGTAGAAAGAGCACTGGATTTAGAATTAAAGAACCTGGTTTTGAGACCTAGCCCTGCTGCTTATTAGCTGGGTGACCTTAGACAAGTCAGGCTCTCTGGGCCTAAGTTTATGTATCTATAAAATGGGGCAAATAGAACATTACAGGACTGCTGCCATGATGAAAAAGCATTTTATAAAACTTAAAAGTGCTATATAAATCTATTTTTTCAATTGACAAAACTTTTTCTTTTTTTTAGATTTATTGATACATTTTATTTCCACCTATGATATTTCGTAAACCCTCCTAATAATGACTTTTAAATAACATTTTTAACATTTTCAAAGCATTTTACATATATCATCTAGCAAATTTGATGAAAACAGGTGGGATGGATTCTTCAAATTTGATCCAGACTATGGTTCTAACATTGAACACTGTATTTGACTAGAGTTTAGGTGCCTCTCACTGTTAACCTTTTTAAACATTGTAGTCCTTAAACTTTTAACTTTACTTTCTTTACTCTGCATTATCTCATAAAAACATTAACCATCTCTGAGTACATATTTTGTTTTCAGCTTTTTGTTATTACAAACATTGCTGTTCTGGAATGTTTTTGTGCCCTGTGGGTCTTTTCTTTAAGTCAATAATCTTCCCAAGGTAAATAGTCCCAATAGTTCTATGTATCCCTGAGTAAAAGGATGTAAATAATTTAGTAACTTTTCTTTGTAATTCCAATCAACCATAGCCTTTCCTTTAGGTGTGAAAATTCCTTGATCAATTTAGAAGTCATTGAAAGCTATTAGATTAAAGGAAGTGTCACTGTACTTAAAGTATTGGCAGTCTTTTTTAAAAAATACATATATACATATCCATATTTCATTAAATGTTTCCCAATGCCATGTGAATTTTTTTGACATTCATTTGTAAAAATTTTGAGTTCCAAATTCTCTCTCTCCCTCCTATTCATCCTTTCTCCTTGAGAAGGTAAGCAATTTGATGTTGATTAAACATGTAAAGTCATGCAAAACACATTTCCATTTTGCAAAAGAAAACACACACACACATACGAAACAAGCAAAATAAAGTGAAAAAACTATGCTTCAATCTGCATTCAGAGTTCATCGGCTCTCTGAAGGCAAATGGTATTTTTTATCAGAGTGCTTTGGAATTGTCTTGAATCGTTGTCTTGACTAGAATAACCAGGTTTTTCACAGCTGATCATCCTTACCATATTGCTGTTACTGTGTACAATGTTGTCTTGCTTCTGCTCACTTTTCTTTGCATGAATTCATATAAGTCTTCCCAGGTTTTTCTGAAATCTTCCTGCTCATTATTTCTTGTGGTACGATAGTATTCCATCATAATCATGTAACACAACTTGTTCAACCATTCCCCAGTTGATGGAAATCCCATCAATTTCTAATTCTTTGCCATCACAAAAAGAGTGACCATACATATGTTTGTACATATAGGTCCTTTTCTCTTTTCTTTAGGATACAGATCTAGTAGGGATGTTACTGGGTCACAGGGTATGCATATACACAGAGTAGCCTTTCTGGAGAATAATTTGGAACTAAGGTAAAAAATAGTCACTAAACTATGCATACACTTTGACCCAGTGATACCTCTTCTAGGCCTATGCCTCAAAGAGATCAGAGAAAAAGGAAAATACCCCAAATGTATAAAAATATAGTGACCAAGAACTGGAAACTAAAGATGTGCTTGTCAAATTGGGAAATGACTGAACTAATTATGGTATATAAATATAATAAAATATTATTTTGCCTAAGAAATTATGAAATGTATGGTTTCAGAGAAACCTGGAAATATTTTAATGAACTGATATAGAATGAAGTGAGCAGAATCAGGAGAACAATTTATATAATAATGACAATATTGTAAAGAGAGGCAGCTTTGAAAGAGGTAAGAATTCATCAGTGTAATGACTAACCATGATTCTAGAAGACCAAAGAAGAAAAATGAATGAATAAATGTAGAAAGTATTTACTATGTGCAAAGTACTGTGCTAAACATTAGAGATACAAATAGAAAAGTAAGATAGTTCCTGCTCTCAAAGGGCTTATATTCTAATGAGGGAGGCAATGCATATGGAAGGTCTCAGCTGCAAGTCAGATGGAAAGATCCCATGGTCCTTAGGGCATTGAAGCAAGGTATTTGATAATACCTTTTCTTGAATGTTTCACTGATAAAATCATATCAGTTTCTGATGTAGAATCTTTTAACAGTGTCAAGGACTTTTGTGGCAAGAACTTTATTTTCTGAGTCTTCAGAAGCTATTGCTACAGCACCTACAGGAGTAATTGCTAGGCTGTATCTCCACAATGGTTTCTTCCCAGTATGGTGGCTGTGGTCATGGGACTGGAAGTATGGTTTTCTAAAAACTCTTGGGTTCTGGATCCTGGGCTATTTCCATCAGGGTTTGAGAGGAGAGAGTATTCACCCACATCCCAACAGAGAGGTGACAGGACTCAGGATCAGAATGAAACTTTTTTTGGATGGAGGGGAAGCCCATCTTGTAATCTGTTTTTCTTGACTATTTTATAAAAATCTGCATATTTACTATAAAGGGTAGGGTTTTTTCCCTTTTAAATTGGGGAGGAGTAGGGTGAGAAGAAAAAATATATGCCTCATAACTTTTAATTAAAATTTTAAATTTTAAATTTTAAAATTTCAAATTAATTTAATTTTTAAAATATCCAAGTATTTCTGGGGTCCAAAAAAAAAGTTTACTACTATTCAGAGATAACTTGATCACACCCTATGAGTGATCTATAAAACAGCAAGTCAATTCAGAACTTCATAATTTAAGTGTATAGCATTATCAAGGGGAGAGAGAGAGCTATTCTAACCTAGTTCCTGAGAAGGAATTGCTTTTTGGGGGAATCAGGAGGGGGATGGGGAAGAACTTGAGTCATCACTGTGAGTGGTGAAACTTAGAGTACTATATCATAATCTGATATCTGTAGTTATTTCTCAGTTGTTATGAGATATTAGACTACTTCTTGTCAATAGATCTGACTTTGACTGTGTCTTCAATTGCAGCATCCTGAATGGCTTATGTTATCATAGATCTTATCAGGGCAATGGATACTAGATTTTTTCCACTTGTCACACTGGTAGAAACCAAATGATATTGGAGTAGCAGGTATATGTTTCATAGCTATGAAAGCAGCTGGGTAGCACTTCTACTTGTAAACTTCACTGACTTTGTTAATACCTTATTCCTCCCTGCTCATGCTTAATCCATAATGAATGTTGCTAATAGCAGGAATTTCAAATGCTAGGACAAACTAGAAGGGGAAAAAGATTTTAGTTTTGGGAGCTTTACAAATCATACTAGCTAAAAATCCTTATACTTACTTGTTTTGTTGTTATTGTCAAAGAGATACTAGTTTTTTCACCATTAAATTAGCCTGCTGAAGAGCACAAAGACAGCAGCAGTCTATAAACTCTTCACACTTACTAGTAGTTACAAATACTAAATAGAGTCCCTAGATTATGGCGTAGTGGATGGAATGCTGTCAGTGAGGTACTTTTGTCTCTGTACCCACAGAACTTAGCTCAGTGCTAGGGACATAGGGCAACTCCATGATTTATGCCCACTTCTGGGTTATAGTTTAAGGGCTGAGAGAAGCACTTTCAGTCATGAAGGAGCAAGGCTGCTGAGGAGAAATATAGCTTTCTCTGCAAAGGGAGCAAGGACCCTGAAAAGCGGTATTATTTCTGATCCTAAGGGACTTGGGGCCTAGAGGAATGTTATTGATTGAGATTCCGAAGGATCAGGGCACTTCCTTCTTAAGGACCAGAAGTTAAGTGACCACACCCACCTTGGAAGAACCAAAAACTTCCAACCTCCTGGAACCAGCTTTGAAAACAACAGTTTGGAAAAACCCTGAAGCTTGGGACCACCCCCCTCATTGCTCCTCCCACACCAGGGACAGAGCCCAACTTTAGCTTAAAGTTCATTCAAGAAATAGATTGGGAAAAATAAGGGCACAACAAAAAAGAACCTGACCACAAAAAGCTTAGTTTGGTGAAAGAGAAGATTGAGGCATAAACTCAGAAGAAGACAATGATATCAAAACAACCATAAGCAAAGCCTCAGAGAAAAAAAAAGTGAATAGGAAAAAAGATCAATAAGACTTTCTAGAAGAGTTCAAAACAATTTTCAAAATCAAATAAGACTAGTGTAGGAAGATTTATGTAAAGAAATAAGAGCAAGGGAAGAAAATTATGAAGACAATTAACAGCTTGGCAGAAGAGGCACAAATTCATCGAAGAGAACTCCTTAAAAAGCAGAATTGGCCAAATGAAAAAAGAGGTACAAAAACTCACTGAAGAAAATAATTCTTTAAAAATTGGAATCGGGCAAGTGGAAGCCAATAACTACATGAGACATCAAGAAACAATAAAAGTAAAAAGAATGAAATAAAAATAGAAGGAAATGTGAAATGTTTCCAATGAAAAGCAACTGATCTGGAGAATAGATCCATGAGGGATAATTTAAGAATTATTGGGCTATCTGAAAGTCACAATCAAATAGTCTAAATATCTAATTCAAGAAATTATAAAGAAAAGCTTCCCCTGATATACTAGTACCAGATGGTAAAATAGAAATCGAACAAGTCTGATGATCATCTCCTGTAAGAGATCGCAAAATGAAAACTCCCCTGAATATTTATAGCTAAATTCCAAAGCTCCTCAGTCATAGAGAAAATACTGCAAGCAGCCAGGAAAAAAAAATTCAAATATTATGGCCACAGTCAGACTCAAACAAGACTCAAGCAGCTACCATGTTAAAGAAGCTTGTAATATGATATTCTGGAAGGCAAAAGACCTAGGATTACAAACAAGAATAACCTACCCAGCAAAACTAAGTATAATCCTTCAGGGGAAAAATAGATATTTAATGAAATAAAGGATTTCCAAGCATGCCTAATGCAAAGACTGGCACTAAGTAGAAAATTTAACTTTCAAATAAAAGACTCAAGAAGCACGAAACAAACATGAAAGAAACATGAGAGACTCAATAAGGTTAAATTGTTTGCATTCTTCTATGGAAAGATGATAGATACACATAATCCCTAAGAAGTTTGTTGTTGTTAGGGCAGTTAAAAGGATTCTAAGCAGACAGTCTTAAAAATGGATGGGGTGAGAAAGAGGGATGCATAGTGGGGAGAGGTTAAGAGTATGGAATCAGACTCCAAAAGCTGAGCAGTAGCAGCAGCAGCAACAGCAGTAGCGAGTGTCAACCTCCTTAACTTTGTCTAGACCATAAATGAGCTGAACTGGAAAGAACTGATGGCACAGGGGAGGCAAGTGAAAAGAAAAACCAAGAGCCTGAAGAGAAAAGGAGAATTAAGGCAGAGAAGGGAGTTCAAGGAGAATCATATGGCCCCTCTAGGCATTCTTTGTTTTTTTACATATGTACTACTGAGTTCCAGGGAAAAAATGCTTAAAGCTTAGGCTTGGGCTCAGGTCTAGGTGAAAAGGTATAATGTACAATATAGATCAGATATAGGGCAGTTTTTTCATTTTCCCACATAAAAGAAATGCTTTCAATAAACACAGAGACTCCTAGTACACATTGACAAAATAAGTATTTTCCTGGGAGACTGAAATTTAACACACCAAGATACAATATCATTTACAGGAATGCTGAATTGGCATTTTACATTTCACTTCTGTATGAAGTTCCCTTCAGGTCAGGTCTTCTCAGAAGCCAAGCCAGTGGTTGTGATCATTCTCCTGCAGTTGCTCATCTAACTCCAAGAAACCTGTGCTAGATGTATAGGGCATGTCCTTCATAGTGTGAGCACCCAGAATCTCCAAACTTCCCAAATTTACAATGTTGCCTTCAGAACTGGAAATATCCATTTTAGGATTGTTGCTTAGCCACCTTTGATCAGCAAAGTAAGCCATAAAACAGAAGAGGCAGCTCATGTTCTGAAATACACTGCTCATGCATGTAGGACAGAGGCCATGGGCTTGCAATCACCATATGGCTGGGGTAGGGGAAAGGTACCAGCCTCCTCCCCCATTCCTCCAGGGACAGTTTTCATAGTTATGTGAAAAGAGAAACAGGAGGGTAAGTCACTCCCATTTCAAATTCCACCTAATCAGTGACTGTTCCTGCTTTAGTGGCTAAGGACCATTCACCATTGAGTCACATTTGTTCCCAGAAATTTCCCAAGGAGCACTAGCACATTGTACTGCCCCCACCTGTTCATATGCATGCACACATATATACAGCTATTATTGACTTATTAAAGTTCTGCTATTTTTGGTACATATTTTAATAAATATCCCTATTTGGTTCTTACTCAGCTGAAGTGAACTTTAGACTTTCAAATGAAGCAACTTCTTCAAGTGATTATCTTAGTTTGTAGTAGGGCAGTTGAGAAGTGTTTCATTAGATGATTGTATCACACTGGTAGGAGTTAATCTAGGTTCCAAGAACTTGTCTTTTTTATATTTTGATAACTATATTCCAATATAATTAGTTTTATTTGTTATTCTATTTGTTTTATTTTGTACATTTAAAACCATTATTTTGAGAAAGGGTCCCTAAACTTCATTTTATTTCCAAAGGGGTCCATGGCCCATAAAATGTTTAACCCCTTTATAGAGAGTAGAAAGTTTGTCAAAGACTAGTCCTGCAGAAAACTGTCTTTGATAATTGAAAGTAACTAAAAATTTAATATGAAAGAAAAAAAACATAATGTTTTTCACTGCTACTTTTAAGAAAAGGGATGATTATAGTAGATAAAACTGGGTGAATTTGGAATGTGAGGTGAGGAGATCATTTGGAGAGAATATCTAGTAATCTACAGCTGGATGAAAAAGAAATAAACTAGGTGGGGGGGGCATCTAGGATGTATATGTATGTTGACTGATGTATCTATGCTGAGGAGGCTTTGCTTTAGGTATTATTGTCACTAAACTGTTTTTCAGTCATGTTTGATTCTGTGACCCCATTTGAGGTATTTATCACAAAGCTACTGGAGTGGTTTTCCCTGTCCTTTTCCAGCTCCTTTTTCAGATGAGGTACTAAGGTAAGTTAAATAGGGTTAAGTGAGTGTCCCTGGCTCTCACAGCTAGTAAATGTCTGAGGCTAGATTTGTATTCAGGAAGAAGAGTTTTTCTGATTCCGAACCCAGTGCTCTATCTACTGCACCACCTAGCTGCCCTTTAGGTATTATTATAGCATTATGAGCTTGGATACTCTTCCCAACTTGTCACAATTGAGAACTTCAGGCCATAACAAAAGAATTGCATGGAAATTGTTTTTGTATTTTACATACTAAGATGTTTTGCATTTGTGATGATCTCACATAAAAAGTATAGGAGGCTTAGAAAAAAAAAACTACCAGGACAGATGATAGTCTTGTGAGTTGATAATAGAAGTATTAGCATAAAGAAAATCCATTCCTTGGTGATGTTATCTGTGATACCAATGTCATTATTATAGGAATTCCCAGATGATAATTTCAAAGATTTTTTATAGGAGTTTCATGAAAGTTCCTTATGTTTATTATTATTACACACCAAGACATGATACAGTTTGCAGAAATGCTGATAAAGTATCTACTTACTAAATCATAACAAAGTGGTTTTCACCAAAACCCTGCTAGCTCCCACATTTCATTTCAACCATAGTGCAAATTTATTGTGCAGTATAACTTTTTCTACTCTTTGTAATAATCACAGAACCTCAGATTTGGCAGGGAGCTCAAAGGATAGTACTTTGACTATCCTTGTTAAGGCAGGCCGGCACAACCTGTTCCTGGGCTACCCTTGGGCCACTTGTGGTAAGCCAAAGGATTTTGTGTGGCCAGTGAAAAATATAGAGGAAAACATCCTTTGTATGTAGAGGAAATCCTTTGGCAGTTTGCAAGCAGCCTGTCCCCCAGGTTGTGCAGACCTATGTTAAGGGATAGTTGCCAAGGAATCTAGTGGCATTTTGTTTTGACTCAATCATGCCCCAAGAACTGCAATATTTAAAAGGGCTGATAGATCTAATCATATGGTATCCCTCTCTTTGAGGAGAAAAGAACAGCCAGATTGATGGCCCTTCTTCCCTAAAGGCAGGATTCAAAAGATGTGGAAAAAGGTAGGCATGATTATAAAATTATCAATGTCTCCCCTTAACCTGTCTGTCTATACAGTGAAGCCCTGTGGTCATACACATATTACATAAGAAACATGCCCCTTATAATTGGAAGACTCAAATTATAATCAGTGAATTTGAAATAAGTGATGACAGGCCTACACAGGCCTGATGACAGCTATACCTTAGAAGTCTTCTATCTCCTTTGGCTTCAGCCTGTCAAAAATATCACTGTATTTCTAAAGTAGTAATTGGGCAAATATGGTTACAATAATTCAGAAGACCACTTTGTTTTTCTATTTCTCTTCAGGATAATTTACCAACAAGGTTGTACAGGTACTCGGGTTCTAAAACAGGAAATTATATTTTTTATAGAGTTCTACATCAAAACTATGAATTGTTCTCAGCAGTTGAACATAATAGCACCATTAGCAATAGGGTTGGCAAGCCAATTTTGACCTGTATTTGCTGACTTTGGCTGGCTTTCATATTGTTGACTTCAAATTCACTTTACATGCCCTATTCAGGTTTCAGAATGGATGAAGTGAGAAAAAGAAAATGCAAATAAGAGTTACTTTGTAACTCTTCCCCAGTCATGCAGAACTGATCATTTTGGGGGGCATTATATTTAATTCTGCTTCTCAAATATTGACTTTTGTTGGTTTGCAATTGTGTTTACATGCCATTTTTATGTATCACCAGGATGAATTTTCCAAAAATAAAAAACAGCAGCATATCCCAGTTGAGTCTGTTTTTTACTGATTTTAGCCACCACGTATCTTTGTTAATGAGTAAAAATGAGACTGAATCACACTAGGTAAGCTTTTTGCTTTCTTTTGCTATTGCATTGCCAAATGGCCTGCTTCAGGATTTTTCTCTAGACACAGTGTTATGGCAATCCCACCTATGTGGCAGCCAGTGCTAAGGACTATAGCCAAGTGACCTTACACCAGGAGTAGATGGTTTTGCTTTTCTTTGATCTTTCTTTTCCTTGAGCAGGCAAACTTTGAGCTTCAAAAGGTTTGGAAGCCTATGGAATCATCTCTCAGAATGACAGCTGCAGCAATATTCACCAGCATGATAGCAGCAGTGATGGCCACCAGAATGACAGTAGCTGACAGTGGTAGAAATATTATATCCATAGGAGAAAGGCTACCAGGCAGAAGATTAGCTAGGTTGCTGCTTTGCTGGGGAGTGTGCGCGTGTGTGTGTGTGTGTGAATTGATCAGAAAATGCCAAGTGATTCGAAATGTCAAATGGCTGGTTAATACCCTTTCAAACTGCTCTGTAGCGTGAGGCTTGCAGCAGATTGCAACTATAGTTATAAATTGTTACTGAATCTCCTTTAAATGGTTCTATTCATGTACAATATTATTTTTATAGGATTAACATTTCTTTCTACTTAAGAATAAATAACTTGGCCCATACATGATGCATATTGTACATTGAGTACCTTTTTAGGGGAAATGTTATATGAGAGCTATAAGTAATATTGTGCTGGGAATTCCAGGACTGGGGTTGATGAAACAATGCATTTAGGAATGGAAAGCCTAATCTCACAGTATCAGCAGTCAATTAGGGGGCTTCTTAGAGATAGGTTCATGACCCAGAGCATCCATGTGGTGACTGAGCATGCTCCAAGGGAGGAAGTGGGAGGGAGGAAAGGGCAATGCTAGCCTTTTCTGCATCACTGGCATTGTTAGATAGAGTCTCTTCTAGAACGCTGCACTCTTTTTGTTTAAGCTTATTTTTCTCTTCTGCTTCCTCTGCCAGCTTCTCTTCCCTCCTGCCCTCCAGATATAAGCCTCCTTCAAAGCTCTATCCTTGATTTTCTCATCTTGGATAGTTGGTCTCACCAGTTTCCATGATTCCACTCTGAGAACTCCCAAATCTACACCTGCAGAAGTTTTGTAGATGCCAGAAACTTAATGTGCCTAAAACCAAGCTTGTCATCTTTCCTTCACAATTTGGTATTCCTGACTATCCTACTTCTGTTAATAGTACCACTGTCTCCCCCCGCCCCCTTCACTCTTTTGTTCTCCTTTACTCTGCTCTCTTTCATCCCTCACATCAAATCATTGTCTGTCTCATTGATTTCTTGCTCTATTTGTCCCCTTACCCCTTTTAAACCATGCCCATTATTCTAGTTCAGACCTTCATTACTTCTACCGTCACAATTCATCTTCTTATCTCCTGCCTTTTCTCCCTCTACGGCATTCCAACATACCATATCCAGATTGAGCTTTAATTAGTTCATGCTACTGCTTAAAAACCTCCTAAAGCTTCCTGATGCCTACCAAAGTCCAAGACTTTATAATGTTTCCGATTTACTTTTGCAGCCTTATTTTACAGTTATCTATTCCCTCTCACACACTCTGTGCTCCAGCTACACTGGACTACTTGCCTTCTCACTAACACAACCCATCATTCTGTTCTTCTCTACCTTTGTTTCGTGTCGTTACTTGTGCCTTTATGGCTTTCCTTAAGTCCTTGCTGATTGAAATCCTACATGTATGAGTAGTTATCTCTTCTTTAAAGCTCTCTCAGCTTCAAACTCTTATTTTTTAATTTCACTGGATTCCAGAAATAGAAAGCTCCTCAGAGACCATCTAGCTGTACCTGAACAAGAACTTCCTTTACATTGCTGATAAGCAGTCATTCAGTTTCTTCTTTCAGATCTCCAGGGATGGAGCTCACTACCTGATGAGGTAACCATTCTATTTCTAAACAGTTTAATTGCTAGGAAATTTTTCCTTAAGTCAAGTTGAAAATTTGTCTCTGAAGTTCCTATGTATTGCTTTCATTTATGGCCGATGGACCTGAGCATTCTGCTCTGGCCTGGTTTGCTTAACCCTGACTTTCTGAACCTGTCTGTTTCATTCTTAAGTGGTCTAATTCTCCTGCTACCTACATCTAGTTTATCAGTTATTTCCTACATTTTATTCTTTTTATTTCTCTTCTAGATTTCTCACTGTAGACTAGAATTCATTTTCCATGACTTTCTTTGCTACCACCAAAACTTTTGTCCTTAAATTATGTGTCACAGTTTTTTCTGAGAAGATGTTTAGCTTCTGACCAGCTTGTCCCCTATGGTTAAGACCCTAGAGACATAGATTGAAGCTTTTGATTTGCAAGGGAGGTGTTCCTGACTTTCTTTGGTGTGCTCTCTCAACTAATAATGCAAAGGCAGGCAGTAGTCATAGCCTAAACCCTTCCCTCTAACCTTCATATTTTTACTGTTCTGTTGGATATTCAGTAAATAATATCAACTCTAGAACACTGTTCATATGAGTTGATTTCTATTCCATAACTTATATTCCACTCCTTTTTGTTTATTGTTTTGCTTAGCTGCTGATCTTCTTTGACAGAGTGGTTAGCATTTACAACGTGACTTATTTCTTCTCTATATTCTTGTCTGGTATGCCTTCTTTTCATTGAGATTCAAATAGGGGTTTAGGTAGGAGCATCATGGCCACTGACTGACTTAATTTTGACAGTTTCTGAAAAGTCTTCAATTTCTTTATTGAAATTGTATTTATTTATGTTTATACATTTATTTATATTCAGATACATTTCATTGCACAGTGGCTCCTGATCACTGTGAGAGTCAATCATAGTTCCTGAGGTCACTGAGATGACTAGTCTCAACTTACTCCTGATCTACAGGTGAGTTAGAAGACAATAACAGTTATCCTTCATGCTGTGTTTTTGTTTGTTTGTTTTTTTGGAGGGGGGAAGGCAAGGCAATTGGGGTTAAGTGACTCGCCCAAGGTCACACAGCTAGTACCTGTCAAGTGTCTGAAGCCATATTTGAACTCAGGTCCACCTGACTCCAGGGCTGGTGCTCCATTCACTGTGCCACCTAGCTTCCCCCATACTGTGTTTTTTTAAATGCTTCCTTTTAGAATGCCAATCAGCCTAAAATAATCCTTTTGTTGGTAATTTTGTAAATTGACTTTTTATAGAACTTTTTTTTTTTTTTACAAATAAAGTACTGGAGAGAGGATTCAGAGAAGATGGCAGAGTAGGTCAGAAAACTTTCGGCTCTCCGAATTTCATAATACAGAAAAGGGGAGTGAATAGTAAAGGAAGTACATAAGACTGTAACTGTACTTAAGGCCCCAAATTTCTAGGATTCAGGATTGCAGTAGATTATGGATGAATCTAGAAGTTCCCACACCTATGTTCCAAGAAATAATTTCTTATGTTTCCTGGTGATTCTAACCTTTCACTCTATCTGGTCTAAAAGGATTTACATCATGCTAAGACCCATATTTCCATTCCCATTGCATCTGGTCATCAAGTAGTATGTTTTGTCCTCTCAGCAGCAACTCCCAATCACCCCCTTGCGGGGTAAAACTAGGCATTTCCCTCCATTACTGGCCCCCAATAGTTTGGGATTAAATGAGAGGAGGGGCTGGCAGCCTCCTTGAGCCTAAAATAACCTTAGAGACTAGTCATCCTACCTTCAAGGATAGAAGTTTTATTCAGATAATGTTTCAGAATTCATATATGCCATAATAAGATAGCAAGAATTAAAAGGGAGAAAACCCACCTCCTTCCTTGTATCTGTCCTATCATCCAACCAGATTTCATAAACCAATTCATTAATATTATTAACATTTCTGCTAAAAGGAGGACCCTATAATCATAAGGCAGTTATATGGTGCTGCTAAAACACACCAGAACTTTTCTTTTAAAAAGTGCTACATCTTTCTCTCTCTCTGGCTACACTGGTTGGAAATTCTCCATTTAGTTTAATACTTTAAAGGCTACAGCAGCATGCAAAAGAATTTCATTGCTTTACTTTTTTTCCCTTAAAAAAAAAGGTTAAGAAAGGTCTCCAGGAGATGTTGAGCTTTATTATGTCTTGTCTGGATAGAGGTTTGATTTGCTCTCTAATGCTGCATGTTGGCAAGGGACGGGGCCCTTACTTTTTCAGTGAGAAACCTCAAATGGTCCCCAGCACAAAAAGAGTTCTTGCAAAAACTAAAAAAGTACTTTAAAGATTAAATAAGAGAGATTGAGGAAAAATTAGGAAAAAAATAAGAAAATAAAGAAAATTATGAGAATCAAAAACTTAAGGAAGAAAATAATTCCTTGAAAACTAGAATTGGACAAGGGGAAGCTAATGGTGTTCCTTTAAGATACCAAGACATCAAGTGCAAAATTAAAAAAATGAAAAAGTAGAAAACAAAGTGAAACATTTCATCAGGAAAACAACTGATCTGGAGAACAGATCAAGAAGAAATAATAAGAATGGTCAGACTACCTGAAAATATGATAAAAAATATTCTTGATACAATATTATAAAAAATTAACAGAGACAGGATTTTCCTCCCACGTGGCCCTTATTTCCCACATTGCCCCATGCTTCTAACTTCTTTCTCTCTCTCCTTTTGGCCTCTTCTGGTCAGTGGAGTGCCTGTTAGCACAGGCTGCGTGTAAAGATGGCTAAGTCTAAGAACCATACCACCCACAACCAACCACGAAAATCGCACAGAAATGGCATCAAGAAACCTAGGTCACAGAGATACAAGTCTCTGTAAGGGGCTGACCCCAAGTTTCTGAGAAACATGTGCTTTGCCAAGAAACACAACAAGAAGGGGCTGAAGAAGATGCAGGCCCAAAACGCCAAAGCTGTCAAGGCCTGAGCAGAGGCCATCAAGGCCCTGAGCACCAAGGCCTCTAAAGCCAAGCTCCTCAGGCCCAACATCCCCAAGGCCAGTGCCCAGTGTGCTGGCCACAAGATGGCTACCAAGCATCCAGGTCCTAGGATCGCCATCAAATGTCCAGGCTCCAGCATCACAAAGCCTGACTTTAAGGTTGCCAGAACCACTAACCCCAAAGCTACCAAGTCCACTGACCCCAAGGCTGCCAATCCCACTGACCCCAAGGCTGCCAAGTCTGCCACCAAGGTCAGTAAGTCAGATCCCAAGGCTACCAAACCTGGCCCCAAGGCCACAAAATCTGATGCTAAGTCCACCAAGTCTGACCCCAAGGTCACCAAGTCTGATTCCAAGGCTGTCAAGTCCAATCCCAAGGCAGCCAAGTCTGATTCTAAGGCTGCTAAGCCTGCTGAGTCCAAACCCAAAGATGCTAGGGCTAAAGCTGCTGGTCCCAAGCCTTCAAAATAGATGCTTCAGAACAGAAGGACTTGTTTAAAGCTAAAACCTCCCTTTTTTTCCCAGCCAGGGTATGATTATTCACTATTTTGTACAAATAAAGAAAATGGTGAGTCATAAAAAAAAAAGAAATTAACAAAGAAAATTGCCCTGAAGTTCTAGAATAAGAAGACAAAGCAGAAATAGAAAAAAAATCCACCAATCACCTCCTGAAAGAGACCCTAGAAAGAAAACTTACAGGACTATCATAGCCAAGTTTCAAATCTCCCAGGTTAAGGAAAAAAATATTGGAAGTAACAAGAAAAAAACTTTAAATATCATGGATCTACAATAAAGATTACACAAAATGTAGCAGCTACTACATTGAAGGACCACAGGTCTTGGAATATTATATTTTGTAGAGCAAAAGAGCTGGGGTTACAACCAAGAATAACTTACCCAGCAAAATTAATTTTTTAATAATCCCAAATGAAAAAAAATTGGACATTTAACTAACTGAGAGACTTTCAGGTTTTTGTGACAAAAACCCCAGAATTTAAGGGAAAAGTCAATATATAACATCCAGGAGAAATATAAGGTAAACATTGATGACTGAATGTAAGGGACTCAATAAAGTAAAAGCATTTACTTCTTATATATGAAAATATTATTAATTCTTTTGGAACCCTACTCTCATTGTATTAAAGAAGGTCATGAGTGTGTGTGTGTGTGTGTGTGTGTGTATGAAATGATAATCATTAAATATCATATTTTTGGCCAAAGTCTGAATTAATCAAACAAACTGCTTTGCTTTTCTTTAAAAATGCTTTTTCCTACATCAGCAACTTCAGAGATCAGATAAGGCTGGAAGTGGGTTTTCCCCCTATCTTGGGACATACTCCATACAGGAGGAAAACAGAGACATCCTGAGATCATAAATTCCAAATGGACCCTGCTTTGTCTTTGCTCTCTGAGTGAGCTTGGAGAATACCTCTTCTTATGTCAACAAAGCCAGATGAGGCTTATTTTATGGCCCTTAACTAGAGGCGTTAACTTGAGTAATGGGACTTTTTCTTATCTTAATATTTTTGGACATATATTATGTTATGGAAAATTAATGGTAAAGAAAACACAGATATCCTGAGTCATAATTTCAATTGACACTTTGTCAATTCTCTTATTTTATTGTATTTACTATCTATTTAATTAAGAAAATTCCTTTCTCATACAATGATTAAACATTTATGGAGACCATACATTTGTGTGACACAGCCATCCTGAATTGGGATGGTCTAAAATGTATTTAAGCTTTCTCATTCTTTTGTTCAGACAATTAGAACTTAGCTTCTAACCCCTTGTATATACAAGTTAGCTAGTTTAAGGGAATAAAATGAAATAACTGCATATCACTAATTGTCTCCAAATTTTTAAAGGTTAACAGTGTGTATATGTATACACACACACATATATATTTATCTAGAAGGATATAAAAGTCTTCTAAATTCAGAAAGAAATAAGAAGGCAAGGGGATAGAGTGGGGGGAGAGGATAAGAGAGGGACTTTTAGAGTGGTGGGTAGATTAAGGAATAGGAGGGCAAGGTAGTGGATAGAAGTAAAGGAGAGGAGTGAAGAGAGATAGGGTCAATAGGGTGAGAAGGGTAGTGAGGAAAAATAGGTAGGAGGAAAATACCCAACAAATAATTGTAGCTTAGAAAGTGAATGGGATGAATTTGCCCATAAAATGGAAAAGGATAGTAGATTAAAAATAATAATTTGTTGCTTTCAGGAAAAATTACAAAAAAACACACAATGATAAAATAAAGGGCAAGAGTAGGATTTATTACGTAAAAAATACAGGGATAGTAATCATGATCTCAAAGTTAAAGTTAAAATAGAACTAATCAAAAGTGAAAAATAGGGGTGGCCAGGTAGCACAGCGAGTAAGAGCACCGGCTCCAGTGTCAGGATGACCTGGGGATCGAATGCAAACTCAAACACTTAGCACTCACCCAGAAACACCTGGCCATGTAACCTTGAGCAAGATACTTAACCCTTATTGCTTTAAAAAAAAGTGAAAAATAGAGAAACTTTATGTGTCAGCAATGTTATTCAATATAGCTTTAGATCATTTACAATACCTAGACAGCATAAAAGACATGAGTGTATACCTGCCAAAACAGACACAGGAACTATATGGTAATAAATATAAAACACTTTTTTTTAAACAAATAAACTCAGATCTAAATAACTGGAAGTAATATTTATTGTTCATGGGTAGGTAAAGCCAATATAATTTTTAAAATGACAATTTTACCTAACTAATCTATTTAGTCAATGTCATCACAATTATATTACTAAAAAATTATTTTACTGAATTAGAAAAAATAATAAAGTTCATTAGGAAGAGCAAGAGGTCAGGAATTAAAAAAAAAACAGGAAAAAAGATGTAAAAGGAAGTAGATTCAGAAGTATCAGACCTTAAACTATAGTATAAGGGAGAACATTATTGAAGTATAAAAAGGATAATTTAAATTATTTATTTTAATTTTTTTGCTTTTTGGAGGGCAATTGGGGTTAAGTGATTGCCCAAAGTGTGGTAAGTGTGTGCTAGTAAGTGTGCCAAGCTTCTGAGGTTGGATTTGAACTCAGGTCCTCCTGATTCCAGGGCTGGTGCTCTATTAACTTTGCCACCTAGCTGCCCTATTTAAATTATTTCAAATTAAAATTTTTCTTGTATAAATAAAACCCATATAGCCAAAAATAGAAGGAATGTGGAAAATTGGGGGGAAATTTTTTCATAGACAATCTCTCAGATTGACTGGAATACTTGTGTAGTACATATTTCTCATGACATTCTTGAGAGGTAAGTAGTGTAAATATTTTATTCTTCATTTTGTGGATGAAAAATCTATAGCCTAATAGGAGAGTTAAGAAGTACCCAAATAATTATAATGAGGCAGAGTGTGATAAATATCAGAGAGAGGTACAAAGGAATTCTATAGAACAATAGGCAGAGAGACAGAGAAACAGAGAAAGATAGAGACAGAGAGACAGGAAGAGAGAGATAGAGACAGAGAAGGAGAGACAGACAGGGAAGAGATTGACAGTTGGGGGAGAAATGGATAGTCAGGCAGCACTAATTTCTTGGTTGGGGAAGTTTAAGATTTGCCATTACCTGACTAGTCAGCATTTAGAGATGTCTAAATCTTATCATTTGGTGCTCTTTGCATCACAATAAGCAGAATCGAATCTCAATAAGTCATAATGGAAGGAATCACCAGATTCTCTAAATCTTCATTTTGACCAATGACTTCACTTTTTCTTCCCTCTTCCTCTCCACAACCAAACAAGTCCTCTTAAATAGTTTTTGCAGATTTTCTATAATCTTTTCAACATTCTGTTACTCATTTAGTCTAATCACAAGACATAGACAGAAATAAATCTTTTGAAAAGCACAAATAAAATGCCATCTCTTTGAAATAAATTGGAAAGCAAATGGTTATAAATTTTTCTTACATCAGAACAAGTGATTTCAGAGAAAACTAGTAGGTAGATGTTTTCATTTCTTAGTTTAATAAGCATTTGGGTGAAAAGAGCATAACATTAATTTTTAAAAAGTTTCATACAGGGGTGGCCAGGTAGCACAGCAAGTAAGAGCACCGGCTTAAGTAAGAGCATCCAGGTCGGGATGACCTGGAGATCGAATCCCAGGCTCAGACACTCAGCACCACACCCAGAAATAACTGGCTGTGTAATCTTGAGCAAGTTACTTAACCCTGATTGCTTAAAAAAAAGTTTCATACATCTTCCTACTCAATAATGTGATAACATATTTGTCTGTTAGAGAACTCTGTTCAATTTCATGATATTAGGATGATTTTCTTTTGTCTAGACTAATGCTAGATATAAATATAAATCTGTTATTTTTCTCAAGTTTTCTTTTTGAATAAGACTTCCTTGAATAAGAACAAAATGACCATGTCTTAAATTTTTCTTTGTTTCCTCAAAACAATAAACAGATTTCATTGCTATCCCTTCTGTATTTTTATTGCAATAATAGTTACTTCTAAATCTTAAAAAGGAGAAAAAGATTAAATAAATAATTTCTCCACTTATAAATAAGGAGTTTGGTCAAAATGATCTGTAAGCTTACTTTCTAGCTCCAATATCCTAATAATAGGAGATTGTAGTTTACCAATAATAAACACTTGTTTTCAGTGAAAGGGTGATCCCCATAAAGTTGGTATACATTTTTAGTCCAAAAAAAAGTATTCCTCAATTTTAAAAATGATAAGGCTACAAAAACATACAGAAAGCTAAAACACATGAAAATACTGATGTTGTTTTTTGTTTTTGTTTTTTGCCTTTTTGGAGGGCAATCGGGATTAAGTAACTTGCCCAAGGTTACACGGCTAGTTTTTTTGTGTGGGTGTTATGTGTCTGAGGCCACAACCAAACTTGGGTCCTCCCAACTCTAGGGCCAGCGCTCTTACTGTGCCACCTAGCTGCTCCTCTGTCCTGATGGTTTTTGAGGAAGATCAGAGGCAGAAGAGACATCATCTTCTCATATATGCCTTTGCTTTTCAATCACATGATGATCAGATATTTTCTCTCTTTAGAGCCCCATTTCCAAGAGATAATTGTGCTCCTTCCTAAAGAATTCATATACCTATAGCTATTCTTTTCTCAAAAATTCAAGGAAGTGACAGAGTCAACTCTCAGGAACATTATCTATCTGGTGTGGGCAACTGTGAGGTTTTTCTTTGTCCCTCTGGTTGCCTGATTTTTCACTTTCACATTCATTTGTTTTTCATTCAACAATCATGTATGGTCATGTTCATGGTACATATTAGATGCCAAGGAATATAAAAACGTGACATGGCACAGTGGAGAAAGTGCTGGATTTGGAGTCAGATGGCCTGCATTCAAATCCTACATCTGACACATTACTTGTGTGACCTTGGAAAAGTCACTTTACTTCCCTGGTCTCAATTTCTTCATTTGTAAAAAAAAAAAAAAAAGAGGAGGTAGAACTCAGTGGCCTCTAAAGAACCTTCTGGGGATAGGTTTCTGGTCTTAATTTATAGTTCTTGCCTTCTAATCCTTTCTGCTTATTCTATATAGTATCGAGTGCTGGGAAACAACTCTGTTGACTAATCCTTCATAATGGAACGTCCCCTTGTTACAATATCTCTCTTAATCCACTCCAGAAAGAGTATCCCTGAATACTTGGGTTTTGGTTTCCTCCTTATGTTGGGAATGGGTCCACAGAACAAAGGAGTCTGATTAATGTTGTGCCTGACATTTTGGAGAGGGCTAGTAGTAGGGAGGAGGGAAGAACCAGGAAGAGAAACTATTTCTTTTATTCCTTCTTATTGGCAAAAGTTGCTTTGCAGCTGGGGACACTGTGTCTGTCTGTTCTATTGATACTGTTTCCCAGGAGAGCATTTACTTTAGCTATTATGAGTGTCAACAACCTGCTTCTTGCAGTAGGAATCTGGGAGGGAATTAAAATTAGCGATATAATTTCATTTCTTAAAAAGCAAGTTAACTGTGGACACCTCCCCCACCACACACAAACCCCCAACTCCAAACCATCCTTATTTGGTTTAAGCTTTCTTCCCAAATCTCTGTTTCTCAAAAACAATTCACAAATGAGCTGTGTGACATTGAGAAAGCCTCATACCCTTTTGGGGAGTTCATTATCTATAAAATAAGGGGATTCTGCCAGAGAATCTCTAAGTTCCCCTCTAGTTCTAAATTTTTATTATTCTAAAGCTTTGGTATTTAAGAAGATTATACCTTCAAACAGCTCTGGGATCTTTTATTTTTTTAAACCCACAGCAATACAGTGTAATACAGAATGACAAACTTACATCAAGTGACTACTCTGAACAGAGGTCTTTCATTTTTCTTTGCTTCTCAGTGTATTCTGGTGTTCTTGACTAATGACTGAAATGGCTTTAGCATCTTCCTTTGTACTTAACCCCTCACTTATTAACGCTTCTGAACTAAATTAAGCAAAGAAGTTATAGTGCCAGTGTCACAGTTTAAACTCTGCCCACCCAGGAATGTAAAAAACTGTTGGGGTTTCATGATGTGTTGTGGTGGAACCATCTCAAAGAATTCAGAGTCAGACCACCTCTAATCCAAGTATAAGCATTTATTGAGATTGACACCTCTCATGAAGTGAGCTAAGTTCTGAGAGGAACCAGCAACTTGAGAGAAAGCAAGATGGATTTTTACAGGGTAAAGGTGCAATTAAATAACAGAAATTATGAATAGTAAAAAGGCAGGAGGGGTATGTTAAGAGATTAGGTAATAGGGGAAGGGTCCCAGTCACAGTAGACTTGTGCATGTGATTACCTACAATGCATACAGAAAAACCCATTGTGGGTATGTATGTATGATAATGGTATTATAATAAGCCTCTCTATGTCATAAGGCCACTTTAGGTCAGTTCTTTACTATTACTGCACAGGTGCCTACTTAGGGAAAGTCTCTTCTATTGTTTTATTGTCCACATCCTGCTTGGGCATCCTGGTGGTGCTGCCTTTTGATTGGCTGAGTATTGTGGTCCTGTCTGGGACTAGATGGGTGTGGTTGTGGTTGAATGCATGGACACACCTGCTGTTTCTGTGGGAAATATGAGGGATGGATCTGGGGGACAGTGGCTAGAGGCAGTGGCTGAGATCCCATCTCATGGACATGCTTGCTGTTCTGTGAGAAAAATGAGCTCATGTACACACCTGTTGTTTTAGTGAGCAGTAAGGTATATATGAAGAAGTTAGGATATTGAATGTGTGTGAGGGTGAGTGGCTAGGTAGGGGCAGTGGGTCTGCTGTTCATTGGAGCCTATAGGGAAGTTAGACTATCGGGACTGGTGGCAGTTTTCTTAGGATTCCATCAACAGAATAGTATTTGAGATTTCTAGATACTACTACTAACTGACCCACAGATATTTTATTGATCCAGCTTTAAAGATTTTAGAAGCAGTCTAAAGCCTTCTCCACTTCTTTCAGAAATATTAAGAAAGCATTTTAAAATGATCCTAATCTGAAACCTTTGGACTAATATGAAAGACAAACCTCATCAGTCTTTAATAATCAATTCCAAAATAGTGTTGAACATCCGTCTCTGATCAGCCTAGGAAGGACTCTTTCCCTGAAGGAATAATGATGATGATGATAGCATTTATATAGTGCTTTGAGGTTTGCAAGACACTTTACAAATATTAACTCTCATTTTATCCTCACAACAACCATGGAAATTAGGCTCCATTTTACAGATGAGGAAACTAAGGCAGAGGGATATTAAGCAACTTGCCCAGGATCACACAGTCCATAGGTGTCTGAGGCAGGATTTATTCTGAGGTCTTTTTTACTAGAGGCCCAGTATTCTATCCACTGGGCCACTCAGCTGCTCTGGATATTACAGTAATCAGGGTGATAACTGGACAAGGGCAAGGGGCCCTTGATGGATCCACCTTGACGTGATTAGGATAACAACGAGAAAGAAGATGTCTCTGATTATTTCTGTTAATGAAAATATCTCTTGATTTCATCTTTGACCATTTGGAAAGGAAAATCCTTACAGTGAGCTGTCAAAGAAGGACTGAATGATTTTAGGAAAATAATTCCCTAAGGATATGCAGAAAGTTAAGTGACCATTTTCCTTTTTGATGAAGCAAAATGATAACTGAGTTTTGCCCTGAGGACTATAATTATTTTATCTCAATGTGGAATTTTGTCTGTTGTCCAGGAATGCTATTACTATGATTTCTAAATGGCCTGAGTAAGAGAGAGATTAATCAAAGTATTTCCTGCAATGCATACCTATTAGTTCTTTGATAGAGTCATGGAGAGACTTTGCATCCGGTTCTCTCTCAAAGTAGAAATGCTTAGATTAAGATAATCTAAATTACTAAAAATTGTATCTGGCAGGCTTGCTCACGCCTAAGACCCAGAATAAAGAATTATCTTCCACAGGATAATGACTTAGAGCTGGAAGGAATCTGAGAGATCATTTTGTCCAATACTCTCATTTTACAGATGAGAAAATGGAACCTCAGAGAGAGAAAAAGTTTTGTTCAATGTCACACAAGTCATAAGTAGAGGAACTTGGATGCAAACCCATTTCTACTAACTCCAAATCCAGGGTTATTTTCACTGTCCAACATTGTCTTTTGTTAATAAAGAGTTCTTTATGATGAATGTTTTCCCTGGTCCTTGTCCATTAACAGTGATATTCTATAGAGAAAGCACCAGACTGTGTACCGTTTGAACTATAGTCAGCAGGAGAAAGGGTGTTATTAAAGAATCTGCAATTATATATGCAAAAATAAAAAATCAAAAGACTTCAAAGAAAAGAATTAAAGAAGCTGAGCTAGTTTTCTTAAATGGAGAGATTGTGCTTTAATTGTGGATGGTGCTAGATCTTTCTCCTTCTTTTTCCCCAAGGAAGACACCTTTCCCGTTCTTCTTGTCTAGGCTACCCAATAAAAAGGAACCAGACTTGATTTCCTGTGATATCTCCCAGCTTGAGTCCTCAGTTAATTTTATTTAGAAAAATTATATACAGAATCTCATTAGCAGATCTGTTTCTGAGATATAAAGAATTGCCACCTACTCTTTAATTTCTTTTTTTATTTGAGATGGAGGAAGGGAGAAGGATTCATACTTCTGATAGCAGGACAGTCATTGACTGGGAAACAGAGTGAAAGGAGTTTACTCCAACAATTAGTGCTAAGAAAAAAAAAAAGATATCAGCTCCAACAGCATTTCCATCATTAGGGCAATTTGTACCTTCTTCCCCAAACTCCTCTCAGGCTGTCCTTTTATGATTCTTTCTACCTCCAGTTTGTTCTTAATGTTCATTTTAACCTGATTTCACTGTCATAAGAATGATGAGGACAGAGTAGGGATTTGTCCTTAGGTTCTATGCCCTGAGAGACAGCCTTTCTCCTTAAGGCTCCTGTAGTCATTTTATTAAGTACTTGAGAATTATAACTGAGGCCTGAGTCTAACGAATTAAAAATAGTCTCTGGGTTGACTTCAAAACCTTTCTGACAAAATCACAAGCTTTTTTCCCTCCTAACATTATTTGATGACATCCTTTCTCAAATTACACTCCAGGTAACCAGAAATATTTACAGCATGTTATAAACATGAATTCAGATTCACACAAAGCTTCTTTAATATATTCTCCTGAGTTTAGATTCCATATTTAGGGGCTATACTGAGAAAAGACATAATGTTGCGTATTTGACTTGTAGCAATAGTGATAGTTGGGTGAGATGTGAAATAATTGTTCCAGGTTTTTGGTTCTTAATTTTATTTTAAATCCCAGAGAGACCAAGGCTATTTGGAATGAGAATGGAGAGCCAATCTCTAGCTCCCTCTGTACACCTGAATATCCAATTGAGTTCTGGTGTGATTTTCTCTGCAATGGTGGTTATACAATAATTCTTCACTATGATCAGGGACTCTGATTACTTACAGAACTTCTGTTGTTGCATGGATCTTGTGAATGGTGGGTATTAGATTCTTCCCTTTGCATTTTACTCTCCATTTAATTGTAACCCTCTGTTGAGATTGTCCCTTTTTATTTACAATCTTTCATTTGGTTTGAGTTGCCATAACCTAGGGAATTATGAGTTCCCTCCTTGGGGCTGAAAGTGTTTTTCTTTGTCTTGTAAATCCAGTTGGGTATCTTTAATGAGTGTTAAGGATAATTTGGGATGTATCTCTATATTATGAGCCTTAAGTCAATCAACTAAGTCAGCGATGTTAAGCTATGACATGGGAGCTAAACCAAGTGTGTAGGGCTAGGAGGGGGTGTGAGAGGCCATTGATGACCCTGTTTACTATCATCCAAGAATTTGGAACTGTTTGCCCTTCAAGAGTCACAAAATCACAGAATTTTAGAGTTGGAAGGGACCTTATAACCTGTTATCTAAGAAAGCATTCCCTTTATGATATAGCTACCTGATGGCCATCCATCCTCGGCCTGAAGACTTCCAATGAAAGGTACACAGGCAGCCCGTTCTACTTGTGGATAGCATTTATCAAGAAATCAATCAGTATTTTAAAGCACCTACTATGTACCTGTCATTGTGCTAAGTGCTGGGGATACAAAATTAGGCAAAAGTCAATCTCTTTCCTCAAGGAGCTTACATCATAATGGGAGAGACAACATGCAAACTGGTACAAACAAAACATGCTAAATGCAGGATTAATAGAAAATAATTAACAGAGGGAAGACACTGGAATTAAGAGGTGGTGGGGAAGGCTTCCTGCACAAGGTAGACTTTTAATTGGGACTTAAAGTAAGTCCCCCAAACCAAAGAGCTCCCAGTGGTTATAGGGAAAAAGTCTCCTTTATTCTACTGGAGGAGGAAAAGTAGACACACACACATCAGGGTCTCCTCTAAGACCAATGACACCCAAGTCAGTGAGGCTAAGCCTTGACACATATATAAGAACTAAGCAGTGAGGTGTAAACATAGCAGTGAAATATAATGGTATCCATGAAGCAAATTTGCCTAGTGACAAAAAGACTATTCCTAGCAGGGCTTCCTGATTGGAACATGGTTCCTGTAGGTGCTTGTCCAAGCTCAGGGATTACCTGAAGCTGGCTTGAGCCAATTCTGTGATTTAGCTGTAGCAGAGTTCATCCAGAGGGTGAGTGTAAAGGACTGTTGTTATGTCAAGCTTAGGTCACAGATTACTTTCTGGGCCTTAGCTCTGGAAAACAAGGTGTCTCCAAATAGCAAGAGAGGAGAGAAGTAAAGAGAGAGAAGTGGTCTTGGTGTGGGGGTCCTGACAGAAGTCAGTCGATATTGTAGAGGAGGGAGAGTGTTCCAGGCTCTGGGGACAAGCAGGAAGAAGCCTGGAGCCCAGAGATGGAGTGTCTTGTTTGTGGAAGAGCCAGGAGGCCAGTGTGGATGGTTCAAAGAGTAGATATCAGAGTATATGGTTTAAGAAGACTGGAAAGGTAGGAGGGGGCTAGGTAGTGAAAGGTTTTGAATGTCAAACAGAGCATTTTGTATTTCCTCGGGGAACCACAGGATCTTATTGAATGGAGGTGGTGCAGGCATGACATGTCATACTTACCCTTTAGGAAAATCACTTTAGTGGCTAAATGGAGGATGTGTTGGAGTAGGGAGACATTTGAGGCAGGCAGACCCACTAGCAGGCAATTGTAATAGTCTACATGTAAGGTGGTAAGACCCTTCACTAGAGTGGTAGCAGTGTCAGAAGAGAAAAGGGTGTATTCAGAGATACCATAAAGGTGAAATTGGCAGGTCTTGGCAAAAGCTTGAATATGAGGGGATGAGAGATAGTGAGGAATCCAGGATGATTCCTAGGTTGTAAGCCTGAGACACTTGGAGAATGGTGTTGTCCTTTAGGGTGAAAGATAATGAATTCTGTTTTGACCATATTAAGTTTAAAATGTCTCCTGAATGCCCAGCAAAAGATGTCTGAAAGGCAATTGGAGATGTGAGATTGGAGGCTGGCAGAGAGATTGGGGCCAAGAAAGGTAGATTTGAGAATTGTTAGTATAGAGATTGTAATTAAAATCCATGGGAGCCAATATAGAGAGAGAAGAGAAGAGGGTCCAGGTTCTATCCTGAGGGATACCTATGGTTAGAGGGTGTGGTTTGGATGAGGATATAGCAAAAGAGACAAAGAAGGAGAGGTCAGATAGAAAGGAGGACCAGGAGAGAGTAGTGCCCCAAAAACCTAGAGAGAAGAGATGACCAAGGAGGAGAGAGAGTGATTAACAGTATCAAAGCCTGTAGAGAGGTCAAGGAAAATGAGGACTGAGAAAAAGCCATTAGATTCAACAGCTTATTTGGCTCTTACTACATGCCAGTTTTAGCCTTTCTGGTAGCTGGGATTATAGGCAGTGCTACCATGTTCGGTCCCATTCTGCCTACTAATGTAGCTGGATGTCTATTTTCTCATTCCTATTCATTCATCAGTATATACATATACTTAACATATTCTGTTTCTGAAAGTTGATCTTTAATCACTCCCAAAATCTTCTTTCTTACTCTCCAATCCCCAGCCTGCTCAATGATCACTGTGCATATTCTGTGGGGATATCTAAACTCATACCCTATTTTTCATTTACTGGACTTTATAAAGAAACTAGGAGGCTGGGTGATAGTGTTAGATAGAACTGGAATTGTGACAGAGGGAAGTCTGTCCTCTGAGTAAACCAGTGGCCCCCTCCCTAGGGTCTTCCTTTTCTTCGGTTTATTTACCCAAGCTTTTAACTTGTTAAATTTGCTATTCAATAAAGGACCTAAAACTCATTTATATACATCAGTGCCAATGACTGATAACTCACCCATGGGGATTGTCATTATAACAGGGATAAAAGCCTTGTACTAAAGGGAATAAAATTCATAAAGCTAAAGTTATAGCTGTGGCAGGGGTGGGAGGGGGGAAGCTAGTTTCCTTGAAATCACACTGTCAATAGTAGGGTTATCTGTCCCTGTTAGGGGCTTGTATGTCTGCAGGACAGAAATCCTATGGATTGATAAATGGAAATTCTGGTGTTTATAACATCCATTAAAAAAAAAAGCTTTTGAGGAGGAGGATCCAAGAAGGTAGAGTAACAAGAAGAAATGTAGCAATCTCAACCCACTCCCCCAAGAAACTCTTCAAGAATTCTGATGGGGAAATTGAAGAAAAACTCCAGATCACAGGTCCAGGGGGAACTAAGGAGGGGCAAGGAACAGTCACCTGCTCTTGGCAGTCAGTATATAGAGAGAGGAAACATGCTACTAATCCCCAGAGAGATATGAGGAACTCAGAGAGAATGAGACATGTGATGTGTACATGCACACATACATATGTATATGTATTTTTACATACACACATCTATGCTAGGTGCAAATGCACATATTTGAATAGTTATGTCTGTGTATATGTGTAACCAATTTAGAAATTTGTTTTGCTTGACTATATAACTTTGTATGTGAATGTAAATTTTTAATCTCTGATTTTTTCCTTTTCTCTTAAAGACAAGCCTTAACCCCAAATCACTCTGGCTCTCCAAAAAAAATCACAAATCTAGTAAATGAGAGAGGAAAGATTTGAACCCAAGTCTCAATGCCAAATCTAGTATTCTTTCTTTTATCCCGTGCTGCCAGAAAAACTTCCGTGTTACTTTTTTGCCAGAAGACAAAGAAAGTTAGCTAAATGGAATGCAAGCTTACAAGTTTTACTCTGAGAGACAAATAAAAGAGTTGTTGGTGTTTCGTTTTGCACCCAAAGGCAACAATGACTGCCCTTTGATTGGATAGTTCATCACTTTGATCTTCAGTATTCAAGATGAACAAAAGTAAATGGGCTACCATGAAGTATTTGGCAGATGTAGCAATCAATATGTCTTCTGAATATTTAAGAAGGAGAGAAACTCTATAGTGAATTTGGCAAGATTCTCCAGATTGAAGCAGCAGTTTGATACTTAGGAATCCAATGGTAAATTGGACATGGAGGACAGTAAATGAAACCAACAACTTTTGAGAAATACAGTTTAACTAAGGGTGAAAGAAATTGAAGACTTACAGACAACTCAGAAGGTCCATGTCCATACATCATTAATGGATCCTTCAAGAGAATCAGAAGGCATTGGACTTGGAAATACTGAATGACATAAAAATTACAAATAACCCAAGGGGTAATGGAAAGACATATATGGTGGGGTAAAGTGGTCTATGTCATATTACCAGTGATGACTTCTCAGGAGAAATGATATGAAAGACTTTGATGATATGTATTGTCAGAGAAGAAGGTGGACAGGTCATATAACAAGAGTGAGAAGCAACATATAGACAGCCTAAGTGCCTCATTGGTACCTTTGGTATATTGAAAAAAAAAAACACAAAAAGGCCCACAGTGTATTGGATTTGTCTTCCAAGAAGGATTTACACAAATACATCATTACACAGAAAGAGAAGGTATAGAGAAACCACAATATGCATTGAAGAGAATACCACAATGCCGAAGTTATGGATTCTGGCAAAGTAAATATGCATTTACTTATCACATCTACTAGACTGTAAACTTCTTGGGTACAGATATGGTATGTTATTAATTTGTATATTCTTTTTCAAGAGGCTGACCTAGCAGATAGAGGCTTAATAAATGCTTGTTTAATGTAGCTGAATAAAGAAATGATCTATAAGGTGAAGACTTAACAATAAGCCTCCTAGATACTAAGCTAACAATACTGTGCTCTGGTTTTATTGTTATTTCTATATAAACAAAGCTGTAATGTAATAAGATAATAGTCATGTTTGCTTTCTTTTGATTCTCTGCCAAGTCTGCAACTAACTGTACGTGGTTAAGTCGGCAAAGTTCATGGTTGGCTGTGTGCCCTTCCATAAATCCCTGAGCCTCTCCCATGGATTATCACTTCCAAGCTCTTTTTCCCAATCCATACTGAAATCTATCCCTTTGAGTGACCACCAGTTTGACTTTACATGATGAACTAATCTGCTGTAATGCATTAGTGAGAGAATGAAGTTTAGAGATACTCTTGTGTCTCTAGAGATATTTTAGAGATATTTTGAATTTTAGAGATATTCTTGTGTCGCGCCCTCCCGCCCCCCGCCCCGGTACTCTGCCAAGAGGATAGATTAATTCCATTTTAATAATGCCTCTCTTGAGAAGCCCATTACAGTATATTAGGAGTCTTTGGGGATAGATGTGGCCTTCTGTAACCCTCCAACCCCTATCATTTAATACCCTCCAACCCCTATTATATTAACCTGCCTATTCCACCTACCCAGAGCTAGTCTTCTTCCTTACTTTTTCTCTGATGTATCATTCTTCCACCATACCAGGTTGTTGTGTTTGTCCTTCATTTTCAAAGAGGACCCTGACATCAGGAAAATGATGACATGACTTGCAGTTGACTTTGATTTGAGTGAGTGAGGGCTGTGCAAGGTCTCCAGCCTCGCTTTCTCCTCTAGAGCCATCTGGGTCCAGTGGCCAGATATTCATCAGGTCTACTGGAGATGGCCTTTTCAGGTTCTCACTTTGAGTGAGGTAATGCCCATTCAGTGAATAGGCCTCTTTAAGAAGTGGGTTTCTTAGAAGGAAGCCTAGACCAACTTTGTATCTGAAATTTTGCTAAGATAAAATCAGATTTTTCCTTAGACTTTTTGACACTAAGTTCCTTGGTGACTTTCTGGTTAGCTGTGTGATCCTGGCAAGGTACCTCTGTGTGTCTTGGTTCATCTGAAAAATGGGAATAAAAATGAGTGTCCTTGTCTAACTCCACAAATAAAAATGAGAAGGTCCTATTTATACCGGGCAAGTCACTTAACTTCTGTCTGCCTCAGTTTCCTTATTTGTAAAATAATATCACCTGCCTCCTTCCTGGAGGCTCAGTGCATAGAGTGCTGGACCTAGAGTCTGGAAGATTTGAGTTCAAATTTGGCCTTAGACACTTACTAGCTGCGTGGCCTTGGGCAAGTCACTTAACCTCTGTTTGCCTTACTCCACTGGAGAAGGAAAGGCAAACCACCCTTTGCCATTTGACTATATGGTCTATGGGGTCATGAAGAGTAAAGCATAACTGAATGACAATACCCTCCTTCCCAGGGTTGTTGTAAGGATAAAAGGAAATAATATTTGTAAAGTGCTTTGAAACCTAAAAGAATGATATGTAAATGTTAGCTGTTATTAAAATTCTACCATGGGAACCTAATATCTCCTTTATGACACAGAAGGATTCAGAAAATATGCATCAGGATACTAAAGAAATTAGTATAGGGGTGGCTAGGTGGCACAGTGAATAGAGCACCAGCCCTGGAGTCAGGAGGACCTCAGTTCAAATCCAGTCTCAGACATTCAACACAAAAAACTAGCCATATGACCTTGGGCAAGTCACTTAACCCCAGCTGCCCTACATTCCCCCCCCCCCCACAAAAAAGCAAAAAAAAAAAGAAAAAAAATTAGTATAGTATCCTTTTATGACTAATTTTTAAATGACATTTTAACCTATTGAGAGCAAACTGAATCTTACCCTTTGAGAAAGAAGGAAAGTTTGGGAGGGTTGGGAATAGGAAAGAAGGTGAACAGCAAAATGGAACTTATATGCCTCAAGCAATTTCAAGACAGGCTGGATTTTGACCAAAAGATGTACTTTTATTAAGGCTTTGTAAAAGGAATGTCATCTGGCTGATTTCTTGTTTTCTGGAGACGTGGGAAGAAGAATTTTTTTTAAAGTTATGTTGGGAGAAACAAAGGAAGATCAAAAGGACAGAACCTTTGTTTGGAATGAATGGAAAGACAATAATAGCTAGTATTTGTATAGCACTTGAAGGTTGGAAAAGTACTTTCCTCTTAACTCATTTGATTCTCACAGCAACCCTGTGAGGTAGGTACTATTATTGTCCCTATTTTCCAGATAAGGAAACTGAGGCATATAGAAGTTAGAACTTAATCAGTATTACTGAATTTATCAATGGGGGTTAAAGACTCAGTATCCAAGAGGAGTAGAGATCAAACACAGTAAACTACCCTTGATAAGGTCACATAGCTAGTAAATTTCTGAGGTGGAATTAGGACTCAGGTCTTTCTGAAGCCAAAGCCCCACACTTAATCCACTGTGCCACCTAGATGTCTACTAACTGAAAATAGAGAGAAAGCACAGTTGCTTGATTTTGATTTCATTTCTGTTTTCTTTGCAAAGGAGAATGACCTTTATACTGGAAATTTCAGGACACAAAGACTAACAGGGAATAATCCAAGATAAGTAAAGAGACAGTAGGATCTGTTAACTGTCTTTGATGAATTCAAGCCACTTTGCTCAGATGAACTATATCTTCAGGGCTTGAAAGAAACAGATATGATTCCTGAGCCACTGTTAATATGTAAATGATCGTGGAAAATGAGAAAAGTACCACAAGATTGGACAAGGGTAAGTGTTCTAGTATTTAATAAAGGAAAGAGAGCAGAGTCTTCAAATTATAGGTCAGTGAACTTGACTCTGATTTCTAGGAAAGTTGTAGAATGGATCATGAAAGAATCAGTTGGTGAATATGTAGAAAGAGAAAGGGGCAATTACAGAAACCAGCATGGTTCTGGTCATGCCAGATTAACTTCATTTTCTTTTTTTTTGGCAGAATTACTAAACTAGTAAAGGAGGGGAATACTGTGGAAGAAGCTTGCCAAGATTTTAGCAAAGCTAAAATATAAAAATATATATAATATATAATAATATAATTATAATATAAAAATAAAGTTTCTCAGATTATAATTGTGGAGCAGATGGGGAGATATGTATCAGATAATTATAATATGATCATATGGATTCAAACCTAGTTGGATGGTTGGATTTGAACAGTAATTGTTAAAGATTGCTGGGAAAAATGAAAAGCAATAGGGCAGAAACTAGGAATAGATCAACATCTCACACCAGATACCAAGATAAGGTAAAAATGGATACATGATTTAGACATAAAGGGTGATACCATAAGTAAATTGTGGGAGCATGGAATTGTTTTCTTGTCAGATCTATGGAAAAGGGTAGAATTTAGGACCAAACAAGAGATAGAGAGCATTATAAAATGTAAAATGGATAATTTTGATAATATTGAATTTTTAAAATTAAAATTTACTTATTTATTTTGTTACATCTTAAGTTCTAAACTGTTTTCCTCTTTCCTTCTCCACCCCACACTAGTGAAGGCTACCATTTAATGCAGATTTATAAATATATAAATAAATATTAAATATAAATAAATATTTATAAATATATATATTTATAAAGTAAAATATGTATTAAACATTTATAAATAGAAAACCATACTATGCATATTTCTATTTATCAGTTCTTTCTCTGGAGGTGGATAGCATCTTCCTTTATAGGTCCTTTATAGTTGATTTGAGCATTTATAGTACTCAGAATAAGTTGGTTGTTAACAATTATTCTTCAAACAATATTGCTGTTCCTGTATACAATGTTCTCTTGGTTGTGCTCACTTCCCTTTTTGTTATTTTTTTTTTTTAAAGCAAATGGGGTTAAGTAACTTGCTCAAGGTTACACAGCCAGTTATTTCTGGGTGTGGTGCTGAGTATCTGAGCTGGGATTTGATCCCCAGGTCATCCTGACACTGGAGCCGGTGCTCTTACTCGCTGAGCCACCTGGCCACCCCCCTTTTTGTTATTTCATCTAAGTTTCCATATTCCTCTAAAACCAATCAGCTCATCGTTTTTTTTGGTTTTGTTTTGTTTTTTGGAGGGCAATTGGGGTTAAGTGACTTGCCCAAGGTCACATGGCTAGTTTTTGTGTTAAGTGCCTGAGGCCAGATTTGAACTCAGGTCCTCCTGAACTCCAGGGTGGTGCTCTATTCACTATGCCACCTAGCCGTCCCTCAGCTCATCATTTTTTATAGCACAGTAACATTCCATCACAATCATATACTGCAGCTTATTTAGCCACTCCCCAATTGGCAGGCATCTTCTCAATGTCCAGTTCTATGCCACCACAAAGAGAGCTGCAATAAATATTTTAGAACATATAAGTTCTTTTTTCTTTTTCCCGATAACCATGGGAAATAGACCTAATAGTAATATTGCTAGATCAAAAGACATACACAATTTTATAACTCTTTGGGCATAATTCCAGATTGCTCTCCAAAATGGTTGGATTAACTCACAGTTCCACCAACAATGAATTAGTGTCCCAGTTTTTCCACATCCCCTCCAACAGTTGTCACTTTCCCCTTCAGTCAGTTTAGCCAATCTGATGGGTGTGACATATCTCAAAGTTATTTTAATTTGCATTTCTCTAATCTGTAGATTTAGAGCATTTTTATGTCTATATGTAGTTTTGATTTTTTCATTAAAAAACTGCCTATTCACATCCTTTTACCATTTATCAACTGGGGAATGATTCATATTATAAATTTGATAAAGTTCTCTATATATTTAAGATATGAGACCTTTATATGAGAAACTATAAAAATTTTCCCCCTAATTTTCTGCTTTCCTTTTAATCATGGCTGTACATTGATTTTATCTGTACAACCACTTTTTAATTTAATGTAATAAAGATTATCAATTTTACATCTCACAGTGCTCTTTATCTCTTGTTTGTTTATAAATTGTTCTCCAATTCATAAGTCTGACAGGTAATGTGTTCCATGAACTTCCAGTTTTCTTATGATAGCTCACTTTATAGCTGGGTCATGTATCCATTTTGACCTTATCTTGGTAAATGATGTAAGATATAAATGTAGAAGTGCCCCTGAGATTAATATGTTTGGTTTCTATGAGTTACCTTATCAGACAGATGCACTGAATAGGGAGTAAGCCTGTTTGCAGAAAGGAGACAATCAGGAACCTGCAGTGGGCCAAAGTCTTGCTCACTCCCAGATGCTTTTGCTGGTGTTTGCTGGCCCTCCCCCCACAACTGTCTCAAACCAACCTTGCAGTCAACTGTTCTTGCAAAACATCCTGTTTCCATGTCCACATGTTCCTGGGAAAGACTCCCCTTTGCAGTTTTGAAGCATAAATCTCCCCTGCCTCTTCTGGGCTGTGGGCTCCTTTGTACCTTGTTCAGGGGTGGTAGTGGTGTTGGCTCCAGTGTCTGATTTTCCTCCTAATAAAACTTTTCTGCTTTCAACCCAGCTTGGACTCCTCCACACTTTGAAGGGTGGGTTTCACTTGGTTGACAATGTTTACCCAATTTCTGTCACACTGCTTTCAATTTTTACCAACTAGTATATTTTTATCTCCAAAGCTAAAATATTAACATTTGTCAAACACAAGGTTACTATACTAATTTACTAGTGTATATTGTATGTCTACTCTGTTCCACTGATCCACCTTTCTGTTTCTTAGTCAGTACTAGATAGCTTTGATAATCACTACCTTATAATATAGTTTAAGTTCTAGTGCTACTAAAACTCCTTCTTTTATATTTTTTCTTTAAAAACTTTTACACGAACAAAACCAATGCAACCACAATTAGAAGGAAAGCAGAAAACTGGAAAAAATATATCTTACAGCAAGTATCTCTGATAAAGGCCTCATTTCTCAAATATATAGAGAACTGAGTCAAATGTATAAGAATACGAGTCATTCCCCAATTGATAAATGGTCAAAGGTTATGAACAGGAAGTTTTCATACAAAGAAATCAATGTTATTTATAGTCATATGAAAAAATGCTCTAAACCATTATTGATTAGAGAAATGTAAATTAAAATAATTCTGAGGTACTACCTCACACCTTAGATTGACTAATATGATAGAAAAGGAAAATGATAAACATTGGAGGGGATATGGGAAAGCTGGGATGCTAAAAGACTATTGATGGAGTTGTGAGATGATCTAACCCATCTGGAGATCAATTTTGAACTATGCCCAAGAGCTATAAAACTGCATACCCTTTGATCCAGCAACACCACTACTAGGTCTGTATCCCAACACTTTTTAAAAAACAGAATAAGACTTATTTGTACAAAGGTTTTAATAATAACTATTTTTGTGGTGGCTAAGAATTGGAAATTGAGGGGATGTCCACCAATTGAGGAATGACTGAACAGGTTGTAGTATATAGTTATAATGAAATACTATTGTGCTGTAAGAAATTATGAGCAGGATGATTTCAGAAAAACTTGGAAGGACTGGATGAATGAATGCAGAGTGAAGTAAGAAGAACCAGGAGAACATTGAACACAGTAATGGCAGTATTGTACAACAAACAACTGTGAATGACTTAGCTATTCTCAGTTATACAGTGCTCTAAGATGATCCTAAAAAATTCTTGATGAAAAATGCTATTCACCTCCAGAGGAAGAATTGATGGAGTCTAAATATAGACCAAAGCATACTTTTAAAACTTTCTTTCCTTCTTCCTTCTTTCCTTCCTTCCTTCCTTTCTTCCTTCCTTCTACAAAATGACTAATATGGAAATGTGTTTTACATGATTACACATGTATAATTTATATCAGATTACCATCTTATGGAGGGAGGGAGAGACTTCAAAACTCACAATTTAAAAAATATGAAACAAATGTTAAAATTGTTTTTTAATGTAATTGGGGAAAATTATTATTTAAAACATAAAAATAAAAAAAAAGATAGTAATTGTTAATGGTTAAATGTCGACATGGCTTTAGGTCCCCAGTAGAGAAGCCCTGGGATATGTGCTTGGCTCTATGCTGCTTGACATGTTTATCAGTGACTTGGATAAAGGCATAGATGTCAAAGTCATCAAATTTGAAAATGAGTTGTTAAGCATGTTATTAAGTACTTATTTTGTGTTAGGCACATAATAAAAATAGCTACAAATAAAAACAAAAAAAGACAGTCCCTACCCTCAAGGAACTTGCATTCTAATGGTAGAAGACAATATATTAAAAGGATCTGAAAACAGAAGGAGGTAGAGGAGAAAACATGGTTGTGAAAATCTAGAGAATGAGAAATGATTGGTCTGAAGTCTAGGCCTTATTTAAAATGGAGATTCCAGGAAGGATTCACCAATGATACTATAGGGGTAGAGAGAGAAGGAAGATGAGGCATTATGGCTAAGTCTGGAGAATGAAGATGGCTGATCTGGATCATTCTTCAAAATGGAGGTTCTGGGAAGAACACATTAATAGGAAAAGGGCAAGTAGGGTTAAGTGACTTGCCCAGGGTCATACAGCTAGTGTCTGAGGTCAAATTTGAACTCGGGTCTTCCCAACTCCAGGCATGGTGCTTTATCCATTGGGCCACCTAATTGGCCACTTGAAGGTTTACAAAGTGTTAATATTCATTATCTCCTCTGAGCCTCACAACACCCCTGTTTGTCTCCTTCCTGAAAGTACTTTGAGATGTGATATCCTCCTATGCAACTAGGTAAGGCAGAGGATAGAGCATGGGCCTTGGAGTCAGGAAGATCTGAGTTCAAATTTAGCCTCAGAGACTTACTACTGCTGACCTTGGGCAAATCACAACCACTATCTGCCTCAATTTCTTCAACTATAAAATGGGAATAATAATCTCATCTATCTTCCAAAATTGTTATAGGATCAAATGAGATAATATTTGTAAAGCAGTTAGTACAGTACCTGGCTTATTGTTTAGACGTGTCCAATTCTTTGTGACTCCATTTGGGGTTTTCTTGGCAAAGATATGGGAGTGGTTTGCCATTTCCTTCTCCAGGTTATTTTATAGATGAGGAAACCGAGACAAGTACATTTTAAATGACTGGCCCAGGGTCACATGGCTAATAAGCATCTGAGGCCAAATTGAATTCAGGAAGATGAAACTTCCTGACTCCAGGCCCACCATTCTATCTACTGTGCTACCTAGCTGACAAGTATATTATAGGTGCTTAATAAATATCTGTTCCCTCTCCCTATGCAATGAGGCTCCTTGAATTGTAGAGATACCCACGTCTGCTGACTCTAAGTTTAGTATTCTTCCCATTATACTGCTCTGCCTTTTAAAAAAGCCCTTTAAACCAAGTAAGGGGCAATAGAATAAAGCTAGATTCATAGAGCATGGAATCATAGATGCAGGACTGAAAGGGATCTCAGGGGTTGTCTAATCTAACCAACTTCTCATTTTAGGGAAACTGAGGCTCAGAGAGTGTAAATTCTATTCCTGGGTGGGATTTAGAGCTACCTAATTGGGTTCAAAGCTAAATCTTTTGCAAAACCCTACATCTTTTCAGATGACTCATTCCAAATAAATATAAAAATCCAAAAAAATCCAAATAATTATAAAAATAAAAAAAATCCAAATAGCAGATAACCTGAGATATTTACTCTTTTGGTTTTTTGGAGGGGTAAGGTGAGGCAATGTGTTTAAGTGACTTGCCCAAAGTCACACAGCTAGTAAGTGTCAAGTATCTGAGGCTAGATTTGAACTCAGGTCCTCCAGATGCTAGGGCTGGTGTTCTATTCACTGCAGTATTTACTTTTCCAAGGCATTTACAGGATGCTCTGCTGATTGTATGGAGAAGAGGAAAATACTTTCAGGTATTATGCAAGCCTTAAAGTACATTCAAGATAGCTGAAGTGAAGTCTAATGATTATTAGCATTTCAAAGGACAAAGGATTAAAAGGATTCAGATATCTTAAAAGCAGTTCCTCTCAGCAACACAAGGATTAATAATTAACATGTGAAATGAATCCCTGGGTGGGACTCAAAACAGCAAAAAGACCTCAGGAAGAAGTCTTCAAAAGTAAGACTAAGGTTATTAAAAAAACACATACACAAGATAAATATCAAGAACTTAATTGTTTTAAAAGATGAATTAAAAGCTCACTTCAAGTAGCAGATCCTATATTTTTCTTTGCAGATTCTTTCCATTGTAAACTGACCTTCCTCTCCCATTATTTTGTTTATATTTTTAAATTATTCATCTGTATGCATATGATTTTGCACTCCTTTTCATAAGTGCCCTACTGACTATTTCTGATTCTGCCTTTGTCTCCCCAATATCTAGAACAGTGCTTAGCACATTGCATATATCTCATAAATGTTTGTTTGATTATTTTTTAGTAACAGCTATTGTAATTAGTATATGCCCAGTGAATCTTAATGGAGGAAGTAAATAATTATGTAGCACACTGAATTCATGTTTATCTATCTAGCTGGTGGATGAGAATACTCACTCAAGGATTCCTGGGACTTGATATATAAGTCAGACAATATGCATTTATTAAGCACCTACTATGTGCCAGGCACTATACTAAAGTTCAGTATACAAAGAAAGGGCCCTGCTCTCTGGGAGTTTACAATCTAATGTAGGATATAACAAGCAAACTATGAATAAAATATATATTAGATACATAGGAAATAAGGAGGGAAGTTATTAGAGTTAAGAGGGATCAGGATAGGTGTCTGGTAGAAGGTAGGATTTTAGCTAGGACTTGAAGGGTGCCAGGAAAACCCAGGAGGTGAAGGTAAGGAGGGAAAACATGCATGGGAGACAGTCAGTGAAAATTTCAGGAGTGGAGAGTTGGAGTATCTTGTTTGGGGACCAGTAAGAAGGCCACAATATAAAAGTGGTAATGGATCTATGAGTACCTGTGTGTAGGGAGCATGTATGGAGTAAGTAGGTGAGAAAGTCAGTCAATATGCATTTATTAAGTGCCTATAGGTGTCAGGCACTGTGCCAAGCACTGGGGATACAAAGTAGAACAAAAGCTAGTTGTTGCCTCCAAGGAGCTCACATTCTAATGGGGAAGACAACACATAATTGTATATACAAATTAGCCAAGTCACATGCAGCCATCAGAGGGGCTACCTGACCCAACCCCAGGGTTGGAGCAGGTTAGAACCAATTGGAGTTGGTCTTGTGATTTCTCTGGAAACTGCCCATTGGCTGCACCTGGAGTCTGCAGGTTCTGACTGCATATCATTACTTCCTGAGCCTCCACAGACTTCCCTATGGACTTTTGGCTATTTTGCAAAACAACTCAAATGGCTTTAAGAGGCTGTGCCTCCCTGCTGAAGTACATTTAAATCCTGCCCCTTCCACCCTTCCAGGGGGCCTCTTGATGCCTTGAATTGCAATTCCCTTACCTTGATTAAAAACCTTTGTTATTGCTGCTTTGATGATTTTTTTATTTCCGGTTGCAGTAATATACAGAATAACAGAATAAACAGAATGTAAACAACAAAAGGAAGACTGAAAAGGTCTGTGTGTGTGTGTGTGTGTGTGTTTGTGTGTGTGTGTTTGGGGAGCAAGGTTATCAGGAATTTTGAATGCCAAATGATTTTTATATTTAATCCTGGGTGGGATAGGGAACCATAGGAGTTTATTGAATTGGTTGAAGAAGGTGACATTTTTGGAACTATGCTTTAGGAAAATCACTTTGACAGGTGAATGGAGGATGTATTGGAGTGGGGAGAGATTTGTGGCAGATAGAGCAACTAGAAGCCTATTGCAATAGTCCAGTTGGGGGGGTGGCTAGGTGGCACAATGAGTAGAGTGCTAGCCCTAGAGTCAGGAGCACCTGAGTTCGGATGTGGCCTCAGACACCTCACACACACAAACAAAAAACCTAGCCGCGTTACCTTGGGCAAGTTACTTAAACCCAATTGCCCTCCAAAAAAAAAAGCAAAAAAAAATAGTCTAGTTGGGAGGAGATGAAGCCTTCGTCAGAGTGGTTATTTGAAAGATGTTGGAAAGGTGAAATTGATAGGCCTTCACAAGATATTGGATATGGGGTGGGGTGAGGGATAGTAAAGAGCTGAGGGTGATACTTCAATATGTGTGCCTTGGGGACTGAGAGTATGGGGTTTCCTCAACAGTAGTAAGAAAATTCAGAAAGGGGGAGAGTTTAAGGGGATAAGATGAGGAATTCACTTTTGGATCAATCACTGTCCTTGATTGTTTTGGAAGCTCTGATGATTTAGTTCAAACTTTGTTATTTGTTATTTGTGAGTCTTAGAAGATTTTGAACATAACTTTGGGGTGGAAAGACAGGTTTGCAAAAGGTAAATCATGTTATTAATATCTATAATTGAAAATGAGAAGGGTTGTTGTGGCATAATGGGACATAGAGATAGAGGACGAGTTTGGCAGTCAGGAAGACCCTGGTCAAGTATTGCCTCTGAGAAAGACCGTGTGGAACAGAACAACTTCTGGAATGCTCAACACAATTCTCTTAAGACCATAAATAAAGGCTGAGTTGTTAGTTCACTTTGCTGGAGAGTTCTTTAAGCCTCAGCACGCCCCAGAACCAGATAATGTAATTGAAAACAATTTAACAAAGTAAATAAAAATGCAATAGAACACAGATAATGTTAATAATGTGTTTATCTAAGCCAATATGCTGCCTGCAGGGATCTTTATTTATGATTGAACAGTTCTACGCCCCTCCAGACACCCTACCACCTCTGGCCTTTTTTGAGTTTAACATCTTTGCTCTATACTGATTAAATCACAAGTTTAGGCCACAAGAACCATAACAAATCTGGAAATGAATGCAAAAGTCTTTCTCATTGGATCTTTGCTTCCTTATTTTCACTCTAGTCATTTTCCGCTCTGCTGTTACTCCATCCTCTAAACTGGGCCTTCAGAAACTTTCTCTCTTCCCCCTGCCAGGAGTTCAACAAATTAGCTTCAAGCTCATGGGAACCATGAAACTTCATCTTCATCTCACTCATTTTTTGGCCTGCTGCCATTGACATACCTTCCTTCTCTGCTCCCCATCCTTTTCTTCCACCTTCAGAATTAAGAATTGTAATCAAATCAATACTCAAATCAAATCAAGTCATCATTCTTCTGTATATCCTTATCCCCCACAGTGGATTTCTTAAATTTGGGTACCAAAATTTTTGTTTAATTTATTTCAATATAATTGATTTCCTTTGTAATCATCTATATTTTATTTTATACATTTAAAAGTATTACTCTAGAAGGGGTCCATAGGCTTCCCAGATTTCCAAAGGGGTTCATAAAACAAAAAAGTTAAGAACTTGTTCCCTACTAGGATGCAAACTTTTTGAGGGTAGAGGCTATCTTGTTCTTCTTTTTATATTCCCAATACTTATGACTGCACTTAGAACATACCAAACACTAAATAAGTGCTTAGAATTCAGTCATTCATTCTATAGAATGGGCGGAAATTACCATTTGTTGTTATAATATATAAAAGACATCTACTAATGATTTGCCAAAATTCTCATAAAGTAGCATAGTATTAAACATTAGTGTTAGAAGTGTGATCATTTTTGACTCAGTTTTGTTTTTCGAGGAACCTATTCTATTCTCCTAAGATTATCTCTTCACCAGATTTAGTCTGGGATAAGGAAGGAAGCTATTTGACCATTGTCTTCAACAAATACAGGATGTCCCAAAAGTCTTAGTGTAGTTATAAGCTTTCATGACTTTTGGGACACTATATTGAGTGACTACTATAGACACAGTGTTATAAATTTGTGAGGTATGTGAAGGAATTAATTATCTAGCAGGGGAGATAACTGTGTAAATTAGTGTAAAACTAGATGATATGAGATCAATCAGGAAAAATCTGGTTTCAGATTTGGTCTCTGAAACTTGCCAATTGTGTACCATGGGAAAATTATTTAACCTTTTTGACCTTCAATTTCCTCATTTGTAAAATTGGCTTATAATCTGTGTAGTACTTATCTTATAGGATTGTTGTGAGATATAAATAAAATCTTGTCTGCAAATCATTTTGCAGGCCTTGATATGATATAGAAATGTCCCTCGTAGGGGCGGCCAGGTAGCACAGCGAGTAAGAACACCGGCTCCAGTATCAGGATGACCTGGGGATCGAATCCAGGCTCAGACACTTAGCACCCACTCAGAAACACTGGGCCGTGTATCCTTGAGCAAGTTACTTAACCCCGATTGCTTTAAAAATAAATTTTAAAAAATGTCCCTTGAGATTATTATTATCATACAAGAGTTCAGAGAAGTGATCGGTTCACATGGGGGTGATAAAGCAATGCTTCATTACTCTTATGAGAAAAGAGGATTCCTGCTGGAAGATAGTGGTAGAAAAGGTTGAAGAATGTGCATTTCACTTGGGCCTTGAAGGATGAGTTAGATCTCAACTGGTAGGGATTGATATGGGGAGCTCTAGGGAGAGAGCAGGCAAAGCAAGCGACCGTGTAGTAGCTGAAAAAGGTAATGTGTGCTCAGAGAACAGTGAAGAGCTCTGGTTGGAGTATAGAGTTCATGTAGGAAATAAAACTGAAACATATTTTGGGACTAGATTGTGGAAGCTGGTCAGTCAATAACAGTTATTAAGTACTGTGTCTCAGATACTGTGCCAAGTGCTAGGGATACAAATAGGAAAAAGACAATCCCTACTTACCCTCAAGCAGTTTATATTCTAATGAAGACCCTGAATGCTTTGTTGAGGAATCTGACCTTTATTTGGTAAGCAATATGAAGTTACTGCTTATTTTTAAGTGATGGGATCTAGTTGACATGTTAGGAAGAAGTAGGGACAGTTAAATTGTAAGAATTATCAAGTCAAGTCAGAAAGGCCTGAACCAGGATGGTAGCAGTGGAAGAGAAGGAATGGATTTGAGAAACACCATAAAGAAATAATCAATAGCAACTGATTAAATGTGGAAGGTCCTAGGAGAGGAAGAAATTAAAGATCACTTTGAGATTTCCAATCCAGGTAACCTAGGAAATGGTGTATTCCATTGGCAAGAAATGGGAAATTGGGAAGAGGAGTGGATTGGGGAACTTGGTTGGGGAGAAATGGGAATCAGTGTTGTTTTTGGACAAGATGAGTAGTTTTAGTCATGTAATTTTAAGATGCTCACTGAGACATCTATATGGAAATATCAAGTCAGTCAGAAATGGAATTTCAGATGGGAACTAGAGATATAAATCTGAGCATCAAATGCCTAGAAACTAGTCATGAGTAGGTGAGATCCAAAGGATATTATAGAGGGAAGAGAGGGAGGAGGATAGAACCGTAGGGAGTGTCTACAGAGGATGCAGACAGGAAGACAGCTAGGCTTGTGAGTGCTTGTGGGAAGGCTTTGGGATGGTGTTGCTGTCTGTGGTGATAAGGTGTATTAACTTCTTTGTTGCTATGATAGAATTGGTTTTCTGGTGTTGGGATTTGACTTTCTGGTATCTGAATAAATGTTTTGCTGCTGTCTTATATATGGAGAGTCTGTTACATTTTGTGATTTAGAACTATCTCAGCATATTCATAGTCGCTGCTGGTGCTATGAATATTGCCTTGGTGCTATAGTGGGGAAGCAAGGTCTCATTCATTACCTCTACTCCTTGACCTATACTTTGGGTTTTTTGAACTTTGTAAATGTCTAGAAGGGGGGGTATAAAAAAGGGAGAAAAGGAATGAGAGAGAGAGGCTGACTCATCCCCTTGGTTGATGCATTGGGCCTATTCTTTTAAAGATAGGGGCCTGCTTTCATGCTGTTGGCTGAACTCTATGAAATAATTCCCCCACCCAGATGACCATGGGCTCATAAGAGGCTTCATAGAAAAAACAAAGAAAATTAAAATTAAACAAAATTAAATTTGTTAATAGCTTGAATTTCTGACTTAAATCAATCTCTTGAGTCAATTCCTGCATTTAAAAGCAGGCTTTAGGTTCAGTAAACAGGTAATATTTTCTCAGTATTTTTTTTTTTGTTCAACATTTCACACTTTGCACTTATAAGATAGGTCAGTGGGCAATTACAAATGTATGTAGTTATATATATATACATTTCAAGCAAGCAACGTCAATTCATTTATATTCACAAAGAAGGTATGCCATTTGAATTGACAAAAATCCTAAACAGCAAATATATCCTTATATACACATTGAGAAGAGTCATAGCAGCTTAAAACCAGATATTACGAAATGGTTTGAAGCAGTCATAGTTTAACTGACCTTGCTCTCAAGCTCAGTAAATGTTAAATGAAATTTTCATTTCTCAAAATCTTCTAGGTAGAGAGAAAAATCATTTAGTAAGTGCTTACTATATGCCAGGCATTCTACTAAGTGCTAAGGATATAAATAATAATAATAATAGCAAGCATTTATACAGCACCTTAAGGTTTGCAAAATGCCAATTATTATTTGTATCTCAAGCAGCTAGGTGGTACAGTGGACAGAGTGCTGGACCTGGAGTCAGGAAGACTCCTCTTCCTGAGTTCAAATCTGGCCTCAGACACTTAGTAGCTGTGTGACCCTGAGTAAGTTACTTAACTCTATTTGCCTCAGTTTCCTCATCTATGAAATGAACTGGAGAAGGGTGTTATTAGACAGAAATCACCCATAGGGTCAAAACAACAAAATACTAATTTATTTTTATTAGATCTGAATATCAAAGCTAATATTCAATGTCCTTTTTCTAAGTTATTTTTAAACTATAGTAGTTGAAAGTAATGTGACATTGTTTATTGTAACAATTTCTAGTATGAGAGTAGAAACTGCTTCCCACAGTTGTCCTTGTTTCTCAGACATTTGAGACAGCAATGTGGGGGTTTTACTTAAGTGGAACATTAATCATATTATAATGTTCCATCTTTCAACTATACAGTGGTTCCCAAATGCTTGTTTCTCTGATTTTTTTAGGAGTTGCTGTCTCAGAGGGAAAAATAGACATTAAAAATGTGTCTGCCTGGTATATACTTGGTGAATGCTAGATGGTTGGCAAGAATAATGGTGATTCGGGGTGGCCAGGTGGCTCAGTGAGTAAGAGCACTGGCTCCAGTGTCAGGATGACCTGGGGATCAAATCTGGGCTCAGACATTCAGCACCACACCCAGAAATAACTGGCCATGTAACCTTAAGCAAGTTACTTAACCCCGATTGCTTTGAAAAAAAAAGAATCATGGTGATTCCACCAGGTATAAATAAGCAACTTCTAAAATTACTTTTGTTTTGGGGATAATCAATGAAGTCCCCCACCTTTATTGATAAGACTTTGGGTCACTTCTGGTGGGTTAAATGTGGGACTTGGTACTGAAGGGCTTATTATTTTGGGATGACATGACAATCTCTTATTACCTTGTTGGCATCAAGGTATACCTGTGTCAAAGAGAACTAGCCATTGAGCCAGGAAGTTTTGTCCCCTTGGTAGTCTTTAAGGGGAAAGACAATTTCCTCTCTCGTGCTCTTTTTTTGCCCTCCATAGAAAGGGTATCATAGAGCTCTCTAGGACTTTCCATGAGGGGGGTCATGAAGAGTTGGACATGACTGAAACGACTGAACAACCAAATGCCTAATAGTGGTATCAGTGGATGGAAAGGTACGTAACATTTCCCATGATTTCTTCTATCCATCCTCTTCTCTCCACACACACAGTCATCCCCCTTGTTGTTGCTTGGAACTTTCCCTACTCCAATCCATCTTTCATACAGCTGTTGTGTTAAAATTATGTCTTATTGGGTTCCCACTCCCCTCCCCATTCTAGCCAGTATAATACATTTATAAGTAGCCAGTATAAAGTAGCAGTGGAAGGAAGTAAGATTGTAAAGGGGAATCTACAGGTCATGTATAAACCATCCTAAAGATCAAAGGAACATGATGTATAAATTGTATCACTTATTAACCACAAATCACATCATAACAATATGTGCTGAATCAGGGGAGCCATCTAAACCTTGCTGTCAAGGCCTTTTGGTCCTGTGATATATAAATCACAGATAAGTTCCAGATATCTGCAGTGAGACCAGTAGAACACTAAATGGTGCTAATGATTTTTTGATAATATGGACATGTCAACTTTAAAGTTTTACTGATAACTTTGAGATAATTTGGAGATGTTAATGAATTGACCCCAAGGTGGCAAAGATAAGAGTTAGTCTGTTTCCGCCTAAAAATCATATAAAAATGAGACCTCAAACTCCTACCCCACCCCCAATATTCCATCTCTATCAGGTTCATGATGCTGAGTACTCCCGACTCTAATCTATGGTTCCATGAGTGGTTCTCTGTGCCTCTCTCCCTCTCCATCCTTTTCCCCCCACTGCCTGACTCATTCTCCTGCCCCCACACCATCTACCTCTATACCCTTTACATCACTTATCTCTATATTTTCTGTGCTTGGCAGCCCATACACTCCCCGGGCCTTATTAAAGTGTGTTTACAGCCTCACTTCCTGTTGCCCTTGTGGTCTTTCACTGAGAGTATCCAAAGAACTGGGCATGTTGGCCCCATTTCATAGTTTCATAAATTAATAAGCAGTTCAATTGCTAAAGTGGTTTTTCCTAAATTGCAAATATGACCATGACACTCGCACATTCAGTAAATGCCAGTCGTTCATTACATGTAGCATCAAATATAGACTTCAATTTGGGATTTAAAGCCTTTTACAATCTGCCCCCCAGCTTACCTTTCCAGTATTAATGTACTTTACTATCCTCTTTGTACACTGCAGTACAGTCAGCCTGACCTTCTTGCTGTTCCTCACAACCTTCATGCCTCTTATTACCTCTTTGCTTTTGAACTGGCTGTCCATCATACCTGGAAAGCTTTCATACATCTGTCAGAATCACTAGCTTTTTCCCCCCCAAGGTTAAGCTCAAGTGCAAGTTTCTGTATGATATCTTCTCTCATTCCTTCTTCCTCAAGTTGTAATACTTTCCCTTCAAAATTACCTTTTATCTAGTTTATATATATATCTTTGTATGTAAATATCTCCCCTGGCCAGACCATAAATCTTTGAGGGCAGAGGATCTTTTTCCTTTTTTTAGTTTACTGACTAGCATACCTTAAAAAATGATTATTGACTGATTGCTAGTGATTGTTTTGGACGCAATTCCAAACTCCTTCCCACAACAGCTGGAATAACTTACAACTCCACCAATATAGAATCACTGCACTAATCTTCCCACAGACCCTCTAGTGTTTCCTATTTTTTTCTTTATAATTTTTGCCGATCTCAAATCCCTAATATTTTTTCTCACAGTCACCAAAAGAGGTACCAGAATTGAGTGCCTATAAAATCTCACCCTATTTGTATTTAGATATGTCAACCTGGTACTGAGACCTTTAGCATTCCCAGGATGAATAATATTCTTTTAAGGAATGCTTCTCCCATTTGGGAAAGCAAAAATCTTTCTCTGATTACACTCTCAAATAGGACTAATACCTAAAATGGTTCATGGATTATTCAAATGGTCCCATTCAGCACATGAAAGACACTGTAATGTTAAAGTGCTTTCCTGGTTCCTCAATGAGTAGAGAGAGTGCCCTCTAGTGGAGACATGCCTCCCAAGAGCCAGAGGGACATCAGGATTTAGTCTATACATTTGAATATGGAGTTGGACATCAAGGAGAGGACACTAAATTGAACAAGGATATCAAAATTTGTAGTCATTGTATCTGAATTTGGATTTGGAGAGTGACCTGGCCAGGTCCTTGGGCAAGTTTTTGTGAGACAAGAAGTATCTGGGGTGGTTACAAAGGGGAGTAGTCTTTTTAAAAAGATATCCCTGGTCTGACATGACATTACAAGAGCTTTGACAGGGGAGAATTGTGACTTTTGTCAGGGAAAATGATAGAGACTTTTCCCACTGTAACATCAGATACTCAATGATAGAGAAAGCTTGGGCTCAGCAAAAGGTTTTTGCTTTGTTTAGGCAAAAGATGACCAGGCAGTTGAAAGAACTATAGAACTCAGCTAAGGTGCTAAAAATGATGGAAGGGACCAAAAACAGAGTAAATGCTTGTTGACACCTCATAGGAGTAGCAAGAAACTAGCAGTAGGAGAACCTGCATATTCACACAAAATTTGAGTTGCAATGGACCACAGAGGCTATCTACTATGACCCATGCCTATGAAAAACAGAGTCAGGGTAAGCCATTTATCTGCTAGTACTCATATGTGATAGGGAAAAGGAGTTGTCTAGATATGTTCTAAATGTAAGGAACTAATGATGCAGTTGCATAGAGTTCAGGAAGTTTTCCTCAAGGCAGAAGTACCTCTTACCTAACTTGACCCAGCTTCCTCTGATAATGTGATCTACCTATCTACCTATCTATCTATCTATCTATCTATCTATCTATCTATCTATCTATCTATCTATCTATCTATCTATCTATCAATATATATTTATAGTCAGTCAATAAGCACCTACTAAAAGGTATTATTTATTATTAATATGTATCAATAATTAGTAATAATGATTACTAATAATAACAATATATTGATGATAATATAGTATTAATATTACTATATACCAGGCACTATGCTAAGCTTTGAGAATACAAAGAAAGTCAAAAGACGGTCCCTGCCCTTGAAGAGCTCATAATCTAATGATTATGATCAAATTTATCATATAAAACCAGACCACCTCTTAAAGGCTGGCATCCTCTTAATTCAGGTTTAGTATTGGAATAAAATGTGCTACTAGTAGGTCATTAGGTCATTCAATAAAAGGATATTCAACAAGTAGCCCTTATGTCTGGTATTCCCTGGTCTCCATAGGGGATTATGTCTGGTCATCAGGCAGGGTGACTTGAATGGTCTTCAGACACCCACAAAGTGTCTGAAGACTCAAACCTCAAGTGGGTGGCTTTAGGTGACCTGGAAGCCATGTCTGTATGGCCAGAGACTACCAGGAAGCTGTCTACAGCTTAACTCATGGGAATGGAAGGGGAGATGGGGAAGGAACCCTAATAGATACTAATCCTATTACAGTATCAAAGAGGAATCTATGGAGAAGACAGAGATGCTGAAGAAAAAATAATTGATTTGTTTGGAACTTTCTCAACTCTTGTGAAGAAAAATTATAAAGCAAATGGCTAAAAAGAAGAGAAGGAAAAAGGACTAGCAAAACATTTCTTGAATAACCAAACTTAACATGAAAGGAAATGAGGATTCTTGAGAGACTTTAATGAACCAAATAATGTAAGAAAATGGGAGAGAGTAGAGTCAAATAGACAAGGGAGAAGTGATTGCAATACTCCAGGCAGACTGAAGAAATTTAGAAATGTATTTAGGGAGAACTGGTAACTGATTGGATATTTTGAAGGATGAGGAGATTTCTGATAAGGCTGCAAATCCTTTTTTAGCAATATTAAACTTCACTCTACCACCTGCATTCTAGAGTCCATCCAAACAAACTTTCTTGCTACCCTTACATGTAAAAATCTATCTTTACAAAGGTCCTCTTCCTCCTCCACACCCCCCTCGCCTCATGACTGAAATACACTACCTCCTTAATTCTGCCTCTTACAAAGAATGCTTACCCTCCTTCAAGGGCCACATCCTACATGAATCTTTGGCAGATCCCTCCTAGACCCTAGGAAACCCTACTTTCAATTCTTTGTAATTTCTTTGGATGATTTACACATTAATTCCCCTGTGAATTGTAAACTCTTGGAGAGAGTTTTCCAGCTCAGAGCAGAGTGCCTTTCAAATGACAGGTGATTAATAAATGCTGCTGACTGGGTGATGGGAAGGTTGCTGATGGCCTCCACAAAAAAAAGAAGTTGGGATGAAAGTTGGTTCTGGACTTAAAGATGTGAGATTCATTTTGTACGTATAAAGTTTGATCTAACTATAGGACTTCCAGGTGTTGATGTCTAGCAGGCACCTATCTAAGGAAAAAGATAGTTGGTTTCCTTTCTCCAATTATAAAACCATAGATAGTCCAAAAGATAGTTGTGCTGAAATAAGAGAGATAAGATTGAAGGTCATTCAGGAGTATGTGTATGTGTTGAACTGGACTGCATTTTGACATGCTGTGCTTGAGTCACGCCTCGCAATCTTTATAACTCCCCCTTTGGGTTCTCCCATTTTTTTTTTAAGACTAAGGGGGTAGAGCCAAGATGGTGGAGTAGAAACAGGACTTCCCCATGGCTCCAGCTTCCACCTCCTCCAATATATGTAAAAAATGACTCTAAACAAATTTTAGAGCTACAGAACCCACAAAGTGACAGAGAAACAAATCTCCCTCTGAAGGCAGCCTGGAAGGCTGGCAGGAAGGTGCTATCACACTGAGCTGGGAACAAAGACCAGCCCTGCATGAGTTGAGCAGTTTTGGCCACAGGGCAGCCTCAATCAAGAGTGGCCAGAGCAGACTTCAGGGGAGTGAAGCACCAGCAGCTGTGATGGTTTCCAGACTTCTCAACCCATAAAAACCAAAGAAAATGTAAAAGGTCAGTGTGGAACTCTGTTGGAACAGGGGTGGATGGAAAAGAGATCCAACCCTTGCCCCCAGGGTGAGAAGTGGTGGAAGTATGGCAGTTGCACCATATGGCTGCTTCAGGGCTACTGGCCTGAAGATTTTAGGGGGACCAAGCAACCATCCAGAGGGTAATTGCTCTTGCTTTAACCTGCTTGGATCTGGATCACTGTCTTGAGTGGAGGACCTGGGGTGTGTGGCCAGGTGCCAGAGCCTGTGGGGGCTGCAGAGAGGGTACCCTACTAATTGCTCCAGCAGCTGCAAAAACCCCAGCAATTTGTGACAAAGCTCTCTCCATTCTGAAAGCAGAGCTCTACCATGGCAAAGACTTTAAAAGTCAAGTGATTGACTGGTAACAGGAGCAAGCAGAGGAAATGCAATCCTACCATAGATTCCTTTTTTGGGGACAAAAAGAATCAAAGCACGGAATGGGAGGAAGACAACAAAGTCAGAACTCCTGCATCGAAAGATCCCAAGAGAAATATGAATTGGTTACAGGCCATGGAGGAGCTCAGGAAGGATTTTGAAAACCAAGTAAGAGAAGTGGAGAAAAAATTGGGAAGAGAAATGAGAATAATGCAAGAAAATCAAGAAAAGCAAGTCAAGGGAGGCTAGGGGGCACAGTGAGTAAAGCGCCGGCTCCAGAGTCAGGAGGACTAGAGTTCAGTGCCAGTCTAAGACACTTAACACACACACACACACACACACACAACCCTAGCCATGTAACCTTGGGCAAGTTACTTAACCCCAATTGCCCCCCAAAAGGCAAGAAAAAAAGCAAGTCAACAGCTTGACTAAAGAAAATAACACCTTAAAAATAGACTAACTCAATGGCAAAAGAAGCCCAAAAAGCCAATGAGGAGAAGAATACCTTAAAAAGTCAAATTTGCCAGATGGAAAAGGAATTTCAAAAACTCACTGAAGAGAATAATTCCTTCAAAATTAGATTGGAGCAAATGGATGCTAATGATTTTGTGAGAAATCAAGATACTATTAAATAGATCCAAACAAATGAAAGAATAGAAGGCAATGTGAAATATCTCATTGGAAAAACCACTGACCTAGAAAATAGATCCAGGAGAGATCATTTAAAAATTATTGGGCCACCTGAAAGCCATGATCAAAAAATCAGCCTAGACACCATCTTTCAAGAAATTATCAAGCAAAATTGCACCGATATCCTAGAGCCAGAGGGCAAAATAGAAATGGAAAGAATTCACCAATCACCTCTTGAAAAAGATACCAAAAAGAAAACTCCTAAGAATATTATAGCCAAATTCCAGAGTTCCTAGGTCAAGTAGAAAATACTGTCAGCAGTCAAGAAGAAACAATTTGAGTATTGTGGAAACACAATCAGGATAACACAAGACCTAGTAGCTTCTACACTAAGAGATCGAAGGGCTTGGAATATGATATTCTGGAGGTCAAAGAAGTTGGGAATAAAACCAAGAATCACCTTCCCAGAAAAACTGAGTATAATGCTCCAGGGGAAAATATGGCCATTCAACAAAATAGAGGATTTTCTAGCATTCTTGATGAAAAAACCAGAGCTGAACAGAAAATTTGACTTTCAAATACAAGAAACAAGAAGAGCATGAGAAGGTAAACAGGGAAAAGAAATCATAAGGAATTTATCAGATTTGAACTATTTACATTCCTACTTGGAAAAACGATGATTGTAACTCATAAGACTTAGTATGAGGACAGTTGAAGGGAATATATATGTATATATATGTATATATACACATATATATGTATGTATAGGAGGGTATAGGTGTGTATAAATATTTTTATGCGAGGGTGTACATATGTATGTACATATATATAGACAGAGGGCACAGGACAAGTTGAATATGAAGGGATGATATCTAAAAAATAAAATTAAGAGGTGAAAGAGGAATATATTGGGAGAAGGAGAAAGGGAGAGAGAGATTAGGGTAAATTATCTCATATAAATGAGGCAAGAGAGAAGGAGGGGACAAAAGGGGGGATGATAGAAGGGAGGACAGATTGGGGGAGAGGGTAGTTAGAAGCAAACACTTTTGAAAAGGGACAGGGTCAATGGAGAAAATAGAATAAGTGAGGGGTGGGATAGGATGGAGGGAAATATAGTTAGTCTTTCACAGTATGCCTACTATGGAAATGTTTTGCTTGTACACATGTACAACCTATATTGAATTTCTTTTCTTCCCAGTGGGGGTGAATGAGGAGGGAAGAAGGAAAAAAATATGGAACTCAAAGTTTTAAAAACAAATGTGTATTAAAAAAAAGAAATCCATCTTGCCCTACTAGAAAGTTAGGAGGGTGATGGGAGAGGATATAAGAGAGAACAGATTGGGGGAAGGGGTATTCAGTAAGCTTGCTATTTTGGGTTGGGGGTAGGGGAAAGATGGGGAGAAAAAATTGTAACTCAAAATCTTTGGAAATGAATGTTGAAAATGAAAAGTAAATAAATAAATTTAAAACAAACAAGCAAAAAGATTAAATACTCCTGGGCCTGTCATGTTGACTTGATTACTCCTCAAAGTTTATTGTGCTGATTGCCCCTGATGTGCTTTTTTTCTCAGCTGTGAGAGCAGGATGAAGAATTGCCTTGGTGTTTATTGAGGTATTTGGGGGGAATGATAGCGACTGAGGCCCAACTATCCTTGTGTTTATGTTTTCAGTTGCGTCTGACTCTTTGTGACCCCCTTTGGGATTTTCTTGGCAAAGATACTGAAATTGTTTTCATTTCCTTCTATAGCTCATTTTACAGATGAGGAAACTAAGGCAAACAAGGTTAAGTGACTTCCCCAGGGTCACTCAGCTAGTAAGTGTCTGAGGCTGAATTTGAACTCAGGTCTTCCTGACTCCATTCCTGGTGCTCTATCCACTGTGACACCCAGCTGCCTGTACTTATCATCCTTACACTGTCTCATTTTATTTCACAGGTTCATGGTTTTGAGAAAGATGATTCAAGACCTCTGGGATGTGCTCACTTGCAGCATTTGTCAGCTCCACCTACCAGTGACTGTGGACACAGAATTTGTCAATTTTGTCTCAGTAACTTCATGTAAGTTCCCATGCTTTTCTCCTGCCCTGAGTACAGGGAAGTCTCTCAGTTAAGGACTTTTAAATGAACTTTGAGGAAAAGGAAAAAAATGCTTTGAAAGAAAAGAAACTGGCTGTCACCATCAAATATCTCCAGACACCTGAGGGACCCAGCAAGAATGACAGACAGCAGGAGCATCATAACTTGTTCTCTGTGGATGATCAGACCCTGCTCTGTGTATCCCGTTCACAATATCAGGAACACAAGGCTCTTTCTATGACCCCTAGAAGAGGTTGCTGAGGTCTATAGGGTGAGTAACTGGGGCACAGGCATTGACAGCACTATGGTATGAGTAACCACTGGGCAATGGCAGATTCCCAGGAGCTCAAAACCTGATAATTCCTCTTTCCATCTCCCTCCCTCCATTTTGCCCACTCTCATGTTAATCTGTATCTCTGAGCCATCCTTTTAAGGGACTGACCTATCATAGCTGAGGACTAGAGACTCCTTCTAAGCAGATGGCATTATCATCCCAGGCTGCCTGAATTTCTCAGCCCCTGGCCTTTGCTGGAGCTCTATTCATGTTTATCTTGCAAAAATAAGCTCCAAGAGAATCTGAAACTTGTATGTGGAAATCAAAAGATATTCAGAAGCTAATACTTGAGAAGAAGAAGGGACCTTGGGTGTGGGCTGTTGTGTGGACAATAAGTGTGTTTGGCTCTGTCTTTCCCAATAAGAGTTTGCTTATCCTTTACTTAAGTTAACCTTCCCACCCTGGGTAGATAGGTAAGGCCACCATTATTAACTTCCTTAGACAGATGAGGAAACTGAGATACAAAAGGCTTAAGTGACTTCTTTACAACCTTACATCTAGTGAGTATAGAAACATAGGCTGTAAGTGACTCCAAACTCTGTGCTGTGTGCTAAGCTATCTTTCAATCTGAGGCTGGACCTTATCTTGCCCTACCTCAGGGCCCTCTAGAGTCAGTAAGGTAGGCAATCCTAAAGCAGGCTTTTGAAGTCAGAATCACAGAATGAGAGAATTGCAAGGGACCTCCACATCCATCTAATCCAACTCAGATCTGCAAGGAATCCCATCTTTATTATGCTTTGACAGCTGGTCATCTCTTCTTTGCTTAAAGATCACCAGGGAAGGGCAAACATCCACCTCTCAAGGAAAGAACAAGTTTTCCCTGACAACCAGGCCATAGTATCTTTTCAACCTCTACCCATTGCTCCTTTTTCTGTCCTCGGGGTCAGACAAAGCAAATATGATTCCTTTCCCTTTTTATAGCATTTCAAATCAGTTACTTGCCCTTCCCTTGACCCTGGTCTTCTGTTCCCTTTGACCAGTTCCTTTAACCGATCTTTTTATGACTTGGGGGATCTATAGGGTGTTCAGGGAGGAGGAGCATCTCTGGTGTGAGGGGTGCTAAGTCCTTTTCAGGGCTGCTCACCCACCTTTGGTGTCCACCTGTCACTTAACTCTCACCTGTGGCTCCAACAAGCTGTAGCACACAGCAGCCACACTCCAGTAAAACCATCTCGGCACACAGGCTAAACCAGGTTGACAGCAACAAATAGACCTCAAACCCATTGGTGAGTGAGGGGAGCGTCTACCACAAGGGTGCAAAGACATCACCTGGCAAATAGAACAATTTGTTCCGACAGCCATGAAGGCACATTAAGCAGGCACTGTGAAGTGCAAAGAGCCTGATCAATCCTTGTAGATGCCAAGGTCATCCACTGCATTCTGAACCATTTCCAGGAGTCCAGACTTTTATCTTGGCGCTGGACTTCAGTGACACTGGAAGAGAGAGTGAGGCTGAGGACTTTGCATTGCTCTGTCTCATTTAAATCCCATTCAAACTCAAGTAAAGACATTACCCAGTGATGTCATTGGTCCTCTTCAAAAACATAGGATGAACAACAACCTGACTTAGATTCAAGGACCATCAGCATCCTGTTTGCCTTCCTCTGGATGCTGGCAATGATAGCAACCTTCAAGGGAGTTTCCAAAGAGAGAAGAAGGAATAATTAGTGCCTTGGGCTGTTCTTATTTGAATGTAAGCATTGTTTTAAATTCACATTTGTTTAATATGATACATAAATACATGGAAAGATATGAGAGGTTTTTACAGAGAGATTGTGAGAACAATGACTAGATATACATTGTCTTCAATTTGAGAGAAAAATAGTAATTAAATATTTTTTCTTAGTTGTCTACAAATCCTTATTGTTCTCCTTTGTAAAATGCTATGGATTTTAGATGATATTTATTATATATTTTGTATATTTGAGTATATTTCATGGTTAAAATAATATTAAAAATTTTCCTTAAAATGAGAAATTAAACTATAATCATTACATCATGGGATTATGAGATTCTCCCCACTTCTGGTAGTCAACCCACTACTGTAGGTCAAAATAGTCACCCATGTCAAAGGTATGACTAAAATAATACTCAATGGCAGAATCTCCTCTTAAGACTGGCAACTGGTACATTTCTTTCAGGACAGAGGAAAACTTTTCACTGTTGACATAATGCTCCAATGCCCTAGGAAGAGGATCATGCTAGTGCAGGGTTTTGCAATAGTATGGGGAGATTGGAACTGATATTACCTTCAGGTTGGGCAGGTTTTGCTGACGTTGCCCCAGGAAAACAAAAATACTCGAGCTAGAGAGGGGGTTGTTGTAGAGAACAAGAAAGGAGAGCCTGGCAAGGTTTCATAAAAGTCATTGTTCTTGATCCTACACATTGTTGTAATCAGCCGCATCAGTGAGTTTGAGATTGTCTTTAGAAGTTTCAGGAAGAAGTCTAATAGGACTGTTGTGTTGTTTCCTGAAAGATCTAGCTTTATAAGATGGGTGCTATAGTTATTCT
>NW_027187419.1:72553811-72638439 GCF_028583685.1 Petaurus breviceps papuanus
TCACCATGGAGCACTGATGACCTCTAAGCAGATCCTCCACCTGACCTGAAAGACAAATACCATGTAAATAAAAATAAATGCCATGTAAACCAATATCCTTGAGATGTCTCAATTTATTCAGCTCTGCAGCAAAAAAGTCAAAGTTGGCCATGAGCCTAGGATTCTCCCAACATTGTTCATTTTCACTAAAAGAGGGAAATTTCAAGCTCTTCAAATTTTGGAAGATAGTGATCTATGATATAAGCCACCTGATACCATTCTGTTCTCTTGGATTGGCTTTCCTCTCTAGGTTTTAGTGACACTGCTCCCCCATGGGGCATCTTCTATGTGTTCAATCAGTAGATCTGAGTCTCCTTTTGTAGGATATACCTCCAGACCAAGTCACTTATCAGGGGTGTGTCCCTCAAGATACTTTTTCCCTTTTAGCTTCTCCCTCTATAATATCTTGTTTTGCAATCATATCAGCTCCCATAATTTCAATGAATCCTCACTTCACATAATAAGTATCTTGCCAAGCCATGTCATTTCTACTTGAACAATATTTTCTTATATATCCCCTTTTCTCTACCCATTCAGTCATCGCACTGATGAATGCTCACTTCACCTCATCCCCAGATGATTGTAAGAGCCTCTCCCTTCCTCAAGTCTCACTCTACTTGAATCTATTCTACCCTCACCTACCATAGTGATCTTCTGAAGACACTGGTATATTTGTTCCTATTCAATAAAATCCAGAATCTTCTGGATCAAGCGTGCATTCTTGTCTTTTGCTTTTAATGTCCTTCATCAACTGGCCTTTTTCCAAGCTGTCCAGTCTTCTCATGCTTTACTCTCCTCCAAGTTCTCTAAGATCCAGAATTAGTGGATCTTCTTGCTCTCCCTCAGACACATCTCTCCATGTCCCATATCCATGTTTTCTCAATCTCTGTTCCCTCTGTGTGAAATGTTCTCTCTCTCTTCACCTTTACCTCCTGGCTTTCACATCCTATAAGATTCAAATTTTGCCTTCTGAAAGAGCCCTTTGGTAGTGATCCTTCTTCATTTATACCTCCACTATTGACTAATGCTTTTCTTCTGAGAGATTATGTTTCATTTATGCTCCATGAATTAACTATGTATACATTTTGATGTGTAGTTTTCCAATTGCATGGGAACTCCTTGAGGACTGTGTTTTTACCTTTGTTTGTATCCCCAGAATTTAGTACAGTGACTTACACGTGATAAATACTTCAACAATTCTTCTGGGCTTTCTGAACATAATATCACCTCATTAACATCCTATGATTCGATCAGCTAAATGTCTAAGGAATAGGTATCCATGTTGTTTCCAGCCAGGAAAATGTGGCTGCATGTTTGGAACCTTTCTCTGTATCTTCGAGGTCCTTGGAATATAGATGCCTAGGAGTGGGATCAATGATCTAAAGGCCATGATCATTTTGATGATGTTTCTTACATAATTCCATATGTTTTCTCCACAATTGTTAGACACTTTTTTGTGTGTGAGTCAGTCGGGGTTAAGTGACTTGCTCAGGGTCACACAGCTAGTAAGTGTCAAGTGTCTGAGACTGGATTTGTACTTAGGTCCTCCTTATTCCAGGGCCTGTACTCTATCCACTATACTACCTAATGTCCCCTTGTAGTAGACACTTCTTGGCTTTTCCAACAGCATATTATTAGCTTATCATTCCACAGCTTTCTCAATATGTATGTTCCTATATATTATAATTTTTCCTAATTTGATTTTGATGAAAACCCAGTTCATTGGCATTTCTCTTCCCATTTTACATAAGGCTGTTAATAGTCTTCTTGCATGGGAAATCAATTGTTTATATTGCAGGTAGGACCAGCTACGTGGTACAGTGGCTAGAATACTTGGCCTAGAGTCAAAAAGTCCTATCTTCTTTAGTTCAGATCTGAAACTCAGATACTTATTAACTGTGTGACCCTCAGCAAGACACTTAACCCTGTTTGCTCTAATTTCCTCATCTGCAAAATGAGCTGGAGAAGGAAACGGCAAACCACTCCAGTATCTTTGGCAAGAAAACTCCAAATGGGGTCACAAAGAGGCAGCCATAATTAAAAATAACTGAAAAACAACTAGGTCTTCATGACTACAAGCCCTGTAAGGTCCCAATTAGTGTGAATAATGAGTCTCCTGAAATGCTTTTATATATTTGGATAATTATCTACTAATAAGTAGGATGATATTAAAGAGCAAAATCTCATCAGTATGTATTATTACAACATATTATTATCAGTATGTATTATTACTAATTCTTTATACGTTTTCAATATTAGACTTGGTAACCGAGAATGAATGCAAAGATTTTTCCCACCTGTGAGTGTTTCCTCTTGTAAGCCATATTGATTCTGTTCACACAGAAGTTGATTCATATACTGTAGTTAAAATGATCTGTGTTTTCTTTTATGATGGTCTCTACCCCCTTGTTTGGTTGTGTTTCCTCAAAAAATATATCTCAGAAAGGAACTTCCTTCTATTTTACATGCTGTTTGAATGTTCCTTTTTTTTTTTGCTAAGGTTTTTGCTAATTTGCTAATTTTGCTAATGCCTCCAGAGCTTACCACGTTAAACTGTGTATGATGCTATTCTCAACCTGCTTTGTATCTGTCTCACAGTTTTTCTTGCAGTTTGTCTAGAACAACGATCCCTACTTCTTTGTGTTCTAAGGTTCCTTGCATGATGGGCCTCTGGGTTCATTTGCCTTTATCCAGCCTGTTCTCCTCATCTCTCTGTCTTTTTTCTTTTCTTTCTTTAGGACCAAAGAATTTAGATCAGAATTGCTTTAGGATAGAGTTTGCCATGTCCTAATAGTAGTTCCTGCTTGTCCCTATTTTTTTTTTCTCAAATGCTTTATTAACTTCTGGTTTACTTCATTCATTTCTGCCAGATTTGGGGTTACAAATTTTCTCCCTGTTTTTCCCCTACCCACTTCCCCAAAATAGTGGTCCCCCAGGATATCCCCTCCTCTTATTTCCCAGTTACATGTAAAATAGTAATAATAATAGTATCTCTCTCTCTCTCTCTCTCTCTCTCTATATATATATATATACAAATAAACATTTTAACCCACCCTTACTGGGAAGATAAGCAATTCAATATAGGTTGTACATGTGTAGCTAATGCAAAACATTACCATAGTAGATATATTGTAGAAGACTGATTATATTTCCTTCCCTCCTATCCCATCTCCCACTTGATCTATTCTCTACTTTGGTCCTGTCCCTTTTCAAAAGTGGGTGCTTCCAATTTCCCTCCCCCCAAGCCTGCCCTCCCTTCCATCATTCCCCCCTCTCATCCCCTTCCCCCCTACTCTCCTGTAGGGTGATATACCCTATTTAGTGTGTATGTCATTCTCTCCCTGAGCCAAATTCAATGAGTATAAGGTTGACCCATTCCCTTATGCTTTCCTGTTCTTCCCCTCCATTGTACCCATTTTCCTTTGTCTCTTCTATATGAAATAGTTTATCCCATTCTGTCTCTCCCCATCTCCTTTCATTACATTCCTATCTCACCTCTTAATTTCACCTTTTAAGTATCATTCCTTCCTATTAAATTGGTCCTGTGCCCTCTATCTATGTATACCTGTAAACATATATATATATATACATTCACATATGTATTCATATACCTATATACCCTCCGATAAAGACTGTATGTATGTGTGTGTATACATATATATGTATATATAAATTTCTTTAAAATTTGTGGCATCATCTGTTTTGTTGTACTGGCTTTTCTCTTAGGATGCCTGGGTGTCAAAGGTCTTCTTCATTCAGTTATCTTAATTCCTGTCCATCAAGTACATCACTTGCAAGTCAAGGCATCACCCTCCTTATGTTATCTGTCCTCTTCTAGGAAGAAGGATGAACAACAAGGAACAACATAGCCTTTAATAACTGAATGAGTGTTGCCACAGACAAACTGAGACCTGAGAAAGACTTTAGCCTAAAAAGGCCAAGGTTTCCCGCTGCATCCAGGGCCGTCTCCAGTCGTCCTGTTCTATGTCTTGCCACTGGACTCCGATGACTCCAGAGAGTGAGGCTGATGATTTTGCATGACCCTGCCTGACTTAGATTCAATTCATTTGCAAGTGAAGATAATATCCTCCAGATGTCACAGGTCTTCTTCAAGAATGAAGGACCAACAAGGGAGGCTAGGTGGCACAGTGAGTAGAGTGCTGGCCCTGGAGTCAGGACGACCTGAGTTCGGATCCAGCCTCAGATACTTAACACACACACACACACACACACACAAAACTAGCTGAGTGACCTTGGGCAAGTTATTTAACCCGAATTGCCTTCCAAAAAGCAAAAAAAAAAAGAATGAAGGAACATCACCACCATCTACTGGGGTATACACACATACATATATAAATATAAATATGTATATTTGTATATGTATGCACATATTTAGATATTTTATATATACATATATAATGAACACACATTTACATACACACATAGTTTATGTGTATGTATATAAATATTTATAGATAAAGAAATAGATATAGCATGTCTAAAATAAATACAAATATATGTATTTATGCATAAAGCATATGTATATATACACATATATAGCATAAGTCCAAAGTAAATACAAGTATATGTATATACACATACAAAAAACATGGGTGCATATACCTGTATATGTATATATAGGCATATACATACATATATATACACATACATATAATGGTTAAATAGAAGGTGTTTTGGGAAGAAAGACATTAGTGGGTTAGAATAGGGAGACCAGGGAAGCAAGAAAGGCTTTACAAAAGAAGATGGTGGCAAAATAGAGGTTGAAAGAATCCACCGATCACCTCCTGAAAAAGATCCCAAAAAGAAAACTCCTAGGAATATTATAGCCAGGTTCCAGAATTCCCAGATTAAGGAGAGAATATTACAAGCAGCCAGGAAGAAACAATTTGAATATTGTGGAAACACAATCAGGATAACCCAGGATCTGGCAGCTTCTACACTGAGGGATCGAAGGGCCTGGAATGTGATATTCCAGAGGTCAAGGGAGCTGGGATTAAAACCAAGAGTCACCTACCCAGCAAAACTGAGTATCCTGTTTCAGGGGAAAATATGGTCATTCAGTGGAATGCAGGACTTTCAAGCATTCTTGCTGAAAAAACCAGAGCTGAATAGAAAATTTGACATTCAGATACAAGAAGCAAGAGAAGCATGAGAAGGTAAACAGGGAAAAGAAATCATAAGGAACTTATCAAAGTTGAACTATTTTTTTTTTTAAGCAATTGGGGTTGAGTGGCTTGCTCGGGGTTGCACGGCCAGTTGTTGTTTCTGGGTGTGGTGCTGGGTGTCTGGGCCCGGATTTGATCCGGGTCGTCCCGCACTGAGGCCGGTGCTCTTGCTTGCTGAGCCACTTGGCCAAAGTTGAACTATTAACATTCCTACATGGAAAAACAATAATTGTAACTTATGAAACTTTTCTCAGTAGTTGAAGGGATTAGAAATATATATATTATATGTATATATATATGTCTTTATATGAGGGTATGCAGGCATATGAATACATATGTGAATGTGTGTATATATGTTTACAGGTATACATAGATAGAGGGCACGGGACCAATTTAACAGGAAGGGATGATACTTAAAAGATGAAATTAAGAGGTGAGAGGGATATAATGAGAGGAGATGGGGAGAGACAGAGTGGGGCAACTATCTCATACAGAAGAGGCAAGGGAAAATGGTTACAATGGAGGGGAAGAATAGGAAGGCAAAAGGGAATGGGTCAACCTCATTCCTATTGAATCTGGCTTGAGGAGGGAGGGAAATACACACTAAATAGGGGATCTCACCCTCCAGGAGAATAGGGGGGGGAGGGGATGTGAGGGGGGGATGATGGAAGGGAGGGCAGGCTGGGGGGGAGGGAAGTTGGAAGCACCCACTTTTGAAAAGGGACAGGATCAAAGTAGAGAATAGAACAAGTGGGATGTGGGATAGGAGGGAGGGAAATATAGTCAGTCTTTTACAATATATCTGCTATGTTATTGTTTTGCATTAGCCACACATGTACAACCTATACTGAACTGCTTATCTTCCCAGTAAGGGTGGGTGATAAGGGAGGAAGGGAATGAATCTGGAATTCAAAGTTTTAAAATCAAATGTTTAAATATATATATACTATTATCAATATTGTTTTACATGTAACTGGGAAATATAGAGATCCACCATGCCCTACTGGAAAAGTTGAAACGGGTATGGGAGAAAATATGGGAGAGAGCAGATCAGAGGTGGGGATATCCTGTGGGACTGCTGTTTTGGGGGGATGGGTGGGGGAAAAACGGGGAGAAAATTTGTAACTCAAAATCTGGCGGAAACGAACGATGTAAATCAGAAGTTAATAAAGCATTTTAAAAAAATAAAAGAAAAAAAGAAAAAAAAGAAAAAAAAACAAAAGAAGATGGTGCTGGAGCTGCATCTTAAAGGAAGAGAAGAATTCTCTTAGAAATAAGGAAGAATTGCATCCCTCTTAGGCGGGGCGGCTCCCCTTGGGCAGGTGCAGGAGCCGCTTTGGGGAGCGCAGCTTGTTGAGTGCCGGGCGGGGTGCTGCTCCAGTCAGGGGCCCTTTCAGCTTGCAGGGAATAGGAGGTGATTTTTTCCATTACATCATCAATTCCTGAATCTTGAGTTTTTTTTTTTTTTTTTCTGATTGTAGATTATCTGAGAAAAGTTTCCTCCACGGACTCTTGTAGCTGCATGCCTACAAAGCGGGTAAGATGGCTCAACTTTTTCACTCTTTTCCAGATTGAATTCATTGTTTTGGTGGTTTATTCTTCGACCATCTCTTATTACTGAACGTGTCGTAATTACATCATTATTATTGTGTGTAAAGGATGTGGTTAGAGTATCTTCTTTTGAATATTTGTTCCTACACTCTCTAGTCATTGAACCACTCACAGCTTAGCATTTTGTATCAAGGCTCCATTTAGGTCTGTAGGTTTGCTTGTGTTCCCAGAATTTGTAATTTTTTTCCAGTTATTGTATGGGAAGGATGGTTTCATATTCCTTTTTTTTCTATTTATTTTGTTCTATTTTCTATTCCCTTGTTTTTTGTCAAGTGGTCATGAGGAGCTTCTGATGTCTGTCCTTTAATATTTTCATTCAAAAGATATCACAAGTCTTTCCAGCCTAACATCTCCAATACTCAGCTGGGTTCTTTGTTTTTCCTTTTTCTCTCACTTTTGGGTTTATCCAGCACTGAGAGAGGATGTTTAGATTCTACTACACTGGTGGTTTTACAGTTTGGGCCATGGGATAACACAGTTCAATTTCCCCTTATAAATTTAGATGTTTTGTACATTGGAGCATATGTTGAGCATTGATGTTTTTTCACTGCTTATGTTGTTTTTAATGTAGTGTCCTTGTTTATCTGTCAACCATTGTGCTTTGTCTAAAAGCAGGCTACTTTTGGAGTGTAGATGGGGAATCTCACCTCCTATGGATATGTTTTCCAGGCCTCTGGTTTTCAACTGAAATAAGTCTTCATTTTTCAGATACTTCTTCCATGTGGCATATTAAGATTTTTTTCTTATCCTGCTATTTTTTAATGATCAATTTGCTGAATTCATTTGCCTTTTAAGTTTATGGTCATTAGACTGTATTTGTTTCCATTTCTCTCATTGGCATAGATGGTCATCTGTTCCCTCTCTGGAATACTGTAATTCATTTTGCTTCTTCTAGTATATTTAGATGCCAATTTGTTCCCAGAGACCCTCTTCCCATGCCCCTTCCTTGGTTGTTTTTTGCTCTTGATGATTTTGGGGCTCTGAGGTTATGGATTTCTTGCATCCAACTAGCCTTTTCCAAAATACATTCAGTATAGATCTCTACCTGTCCAGAGTTGTTGATGTACATACAAGATGTGTTTGCTAGAGCACATACATTCCTACTAGAGGCAAGCAGGTAGTCTAGGATTATTCTATTATATAGAACCACCTTTGCTAGGGAATCCAAAGACTGCTGTATTTCCTAGAGACTATAAGTTGTCTCATTTATCAACTGGTGAATGGTCTCTGTAAGGTTAGAGAGAATGAATTCATTCTAGGTGACAATACCAGCACAAGAGATACTTTGCTCCCCCTTTGAGGAACTGGAGGACATTTCCCCACAATTCACACTTTGCCCTTTTTAAGTTAGAGACCCTGGGCTGTGTGGCATTGAAAATGGAGGAAGGTGCTAAAAATCCAAGGGTACACACCCCAAAGTCCTTGCAAGGTGTTAAATACTGGGTGGACAGGACAGTAGTTCTGGGGTCTTGCCATGTGATGGCACTTCGTTTCACCTCTTTCCCAGAATTTTTGTCACTTGGTTTACTGATTCTGCAAAGGAAGTATAGCTTTTGGGGGCACAGATGGGGCAAGTTTGTAAGAGGCTTTGAGTATGGATGTCCCAAGGATCAGAATGGTTGCACAGTAAACTCCCAGTCAAGAGGGGTGTCTTTAAGAGATCAGTAATAAGAGTGCTGTGGCATTGTGGCTTAACTTAGAAGTAAAGCTTAAAAAGGGGAATCTACTAGGAGAGTAGGGGGAGGGATGTGGTCACAGTCGCAAGCAGGAAGAGCTCACTCAGTACAACTGGTACAGCTGGCTGATGTAAAGTTCCAGAGACACTTGTCACTAGTCATATCTGCACAGGTAGTACAGGTCAAACGACCAGCAGAAATTCGTAGCTCTCTCTCAACAGGGGTATTAACAATGGCCACAGAGCTTGTCTCCCAAGTAAGGGAAAATTCCTCTGCAAAGAAGCAAGGTGTAAAGAGGGAGAGAGTAAACCATAGAGGAATGGGCAGCATCAGTGGGGTGGAATAAACCTCTGAGGAAGTCATGTTAGGGAGGGGGGCTCTTGCAAAGATGGCACATAGTGGGAGGTGAGGGTTGCCCTGTAGGTTGCCCCCTCCCCCCCCATGAGTTTCCCAGTTTAGCTAGGAAATTATTCTCCTACTTTCAGAGGCCAAGTGTACTCTATGTTTCAGGGAGGAGGAAGAAAAGGATTAGCACTATCATTGTCTGCTTAGAGGAAAATGATTTCAAGAGGGAGAGAAACGGGAGTTTCTCTGGACAGAATTAAAGATGATGATGGCAAGGCCAAAGCATAAAAGGAAAAGGGCGGGTATAATAATCTATTTGCCTGTTCACTGGAGAGGGCTGAGGCCTTTCTAAACAGGAGCTTGAGGTCCTCCAAAGGCTCACAGGTATATTCCAGAGTTTCTTCCAGTCTTGCCTGGACAGGAGCTTGAGATTAGTTAGTTTCCCAGTGACAGGGGAACAAAATGTTGAGGACTAGGGGTGCTGGGATCACAAAATTCAAGGGCAAATGGCGCCGGTCCTGCCTCGAATGAATTCGACCCAAGCCTTCTTTCAGTCATAGACAAGATTTATTAAAACACCCGTTGGGGTGGCTGAGATTTTAAGAATCCATCACAAGGAGTAGTTCTAATAGATGGGCTTCTCTCTTATGCCTGTCCTCACGAGGACTCCTTTTACATTGTTTCTTTCCAGTTCTGCATCATATTGTTTGAGTTTCTTTTATCTCCTTGAGGAAAATCTTTTTTTTTTTTTTTTGGAATTTCTGAAGTTAAATCTCTTTGGAAAGAAAATTGAAAGAGTTATTTTCAACTTGAGTCAGATATAGTCTTTCCAGTTTCACACATCAAATATAAAAATGAAACATCTTTAGCATCATATTTGGATCAAGTCAGCTTTTCCATCAGGAAAAAATATTCTAGATAGCAATGACTCTGGGAAGTATTGATGAGAAAAAATGATGTGCAACAATAATGATAATTTATTGGAAAGATTAATTACCAAGAGAAGAGAATGTGTACATAAAGATTTCTATGTTTCTAAAGCACAGGATTAAAATGATTAAGGAGAGCACTAATTACTTCTCTTTGAAAGAATTGGTTTCTGCAATTAACCCTTAGTAAGAAACAAGTCAGATTTTTGAAAAGACCTAGTTGCCTTCAGTGTTAATTGAGTGCTGTTTAAATGCCAGGTGAAGGGAAAAGAATTAGCTTGCTTCCGGCTTTTCTATGAGTTAAGTAATAATAATAGGTTGAAAGAGTTCATCTGCCTTATACAAAGAGTAGCAAAGTCATAAGACTTATTCATGGAGTCCCATGTGACAACCAGCTTCAGTCACATGCTGAATCAATTGCTCAAAATAAAATTTCCCAAATAAGCAACTCTTTTTGGGGGGGCAGTTTTAGTAGCAAGGAGGAATGACATTTTCTTTGGAACTCCTTAAATACAGCCTCTTAGTTTTGAGAAAATTCTTATCATGAACCAAACTATGGCAGCTTTGGAAATAAGAGGAAAAAGAACTAAGACCATGTTGTCCTTCTAGTTAGCATTTTCAATTTTGTTGATACTCATCCCAAATGCGCCAGAATTGAAAGAAGGATAACAAAATACTCGGAGTGTTTCTTCAATTGGTCTTTACAGGGATAAAAACTCCTCTCTTGATCATTTCTCACCCACCAGTTCCATGGGGCTCCATTTGTCAGGAACAAGGCAGGTAGAGGATTAGCTATGTATAAGTCTGAAAAGGGAAGATATATGAAGTTTTCTATTTCTGCAGTTCCCTAAATAGCTAAATCAAGAACACTCCAAATTACAAAAAAGATGGTGAGGGATCCTGATAAATTATAAATCCTTATAATAAGCTTGTAAATAGAATTTCTCATTCATAAATTATTTTGTCTCAAAGCAGGAACCCAATGTTAATTGCTTCTGAAAAAAATCTAAAAGCAATTTCAATTTTTAATCTGAAAATAGTAACATTTGACTTTAATTGGTGAGATGAATATATGTCTGAGACTGAGGACTGCCTGGAACTTTAGAGACTATCTAGTCTAAGAAAGGACTGGAAACATTCAGGCAGCATATCTGTATTCAGGCTCTGAAAATTGCTGGTTTTGGTCACATTAAAAGCTCTGAGTGCTGGGTTTTTTTTTTATTGTTTTATTGATGTTTTTCTGCTTTGCTATAGTTTGATTAAAAAAGATAGCATCATGAAGCAATATTTCTCATTAACGAGGTAAAAAATTAGGATTAGATATTGATAGATCATTTTAAAGATCACAGAAAAGACCCCTTAAATTTTGATTACTTCAAAAGAAATGGAATTTTAGGATTTTCCATGATTAATTTGTTGGAAAAATCCCTTGACTTTGGAGGGGTTTAGAGAGGGAAAGGACATTAAGAGGGCTCGGGGAAGTTGGTTATTGTTATACTGGGGTTATATATATTTTTATTTTCCATTTGCCATTTTTTGTAACATAAATTGTTAGGAACCTCTTGTACTTACATGGTATGACCTAGAAAGTCCTCACAGAAGCTTACCTTCATTACCCTCTTGGTATGTGTAACCAGGAACTAGCCATCAATGTCTACATGATTAAAATGATATTCCATCCCAATGAAGCAGAGCCAGCTCCTCACATCTTCCTCTGTCCAGTCTGATATGGTAGGGTTCCTATGGTGGTAAGTTTCTGGAAACTACCAAGTCAGAGTGAGACTATGTACATAGATGCTCATCAAGATATAAAATCTTAGAACCCTATAATCTTATAGCTGGATGTTGTCCTTATGAGAACATATTAAGGACCTTAAATGTTTTTTTTTTCATGAATTCCTTAATATTAATTCACTTTTTTGGGTCTAGTACCTTCTAAGAATGAATTTCTGTTTTGCCATTTGAATTGTCATACTTACTCTTTCTATGGTGCGATGTAATATTTCCCTTTGAGTTGCTGGGAAATTTCCTTGATCTTCTCAATACAAGAAGGTGAGAGTAAAATTTAAAATCCTAGAATGTTATACAAGTTCTAGAACATCAGGACCAGAATAGACTGTGAAGGTCTTTTGCTTCAAGTCCTACATTTCACAGTACTTTTTCTTTCTGTAGTTTTGCTTGGCAGTCTTCTTTCTTATTTCTGATGAGATGCCAAGGTGCCTCTCAATACCACCCCATAATTGTCCCCAAACTGCCAAATCAAGAAGGGCAGATTCTAATTAAAGCCTAGAATGTCATGCAATCTATGAACTATTGGAGATCATATTTGGAAAAGATCTTATAGGACAGTTGCTCTAAAGCCAGCATTGAACAGTCAACTTTTGTTTTGCAAGATTGCTTATTCCAACTCACATTATCTCCGTCCTCCTCTCCTCTGATATTTGTGCCTGAGACACACAACACCACAAATTGCAGTGACGTGGAAACTGCAAAGTCAAGAGAAAGGGACAGTACTTAAAAGCCTGGAAAGTCAATCAACCAATCAATCAATGAACAAGCATTAATGGAATACCTGCTATGGGTCAGGGTGCTAGTAGGGTGCTGGAGATACAAGTACAAAGACTGAGAGTTCCCACTTTTTTTTTTCCAAATGCTTTATCAACTTCTGATTTATATCATTTGTTTCTGCCAGATTTTGAGTTTCAAATTTTCTCCCCATTTTTCCCCTACCCACTGCCCCAAAATAGCAGTCCCACAGGATATCCCCTCCTCCAATCTGCTCTCCCCCATATTTTCTCCCATACCCCTTTCGACTTTTCCAGTGGATCTCTATGCCCCAGTGCCTGTATATCTTATTTCCCAATTACATGTAAAATAGTATTAATACTAGTATATATATATATATACACACACACACATACACACACACACACACACACACACACACATATATATATATATATATATATATATTTGAATATTTGATTTTAAAACTCTGAATTCCAGATTCATTCCCTTCCTTCCTTGTCACCCACCCTTACTGGGAAGATAAGCAGTTCAGTATAGGTTGTACATGTGTGGCTAATGCAAAACAATAACATAGTAGATATATTGTAAAAGACTGACTATATTTCCCTCCCTCCTATCACACCTCTCACTTGTTCTATTCTCTACTTTGATCCCGTCCCTTTTCAAAAGTGGGTGATTCCAACTCCCCCCCCCACCGCAGCCTGCCCTCCCTTCCATCATCCCCCCTCTCATCCCCTTTCCCCCCTACTCTCCTAGAGGGTGAGATACCCTATTTAGTGTGTATTTCATTCCTTCCTCAAGCCAAATTCAATGGGAATAAAGTTGACCCATTCCCTTTGCCTTCCTATTCTTCCTCTCTATTGTAACCATTTTCCCTTGCCTCTTCTGTATGAGATAGTTTACCCCAATCTGTCTCTCCCCATCTCCTCTCATTACATTCCTCTCTCACATCTTAATTTCACCTTTTAAGTATCATCCCTTCCTGTTAAATTGGTTCTGTGCCCTCTATCTATATATACCTGTAAGCATATATACACACATTCACATATGTATTCATATGCCCATATACCCTCATATATAGACATATATATTTCTATTCCCTTCAACTACTGAAAAAAGTTTCATAAGTTATAATTATTGTTTTTCCATGTAGGAATGTTAATAGTTCGACTTTGATAAGTTCCTTATGATTTCTTTTCCCTGTTTACCTTCTCATGCTTCTCTTGCTTCTTGTATTTGAATGTCAAATTTTCTATTCAACTCTGGTTTTTTCAGCAAGAATGCTTGAAAGTCCTCTATTCCACTGAATGACCATACTTTCCCCTGAAACATGATACTCAGTTTTTCTGGGTAGGTGACTCTTGGCTTTAATCCCAGCTCCTTTGAACCTCTGGAATATCATATTCCAAGCCCTTCAGTCCCTCAGTGTAGAAGCTGCCAGATCCTGGGTTATCCTGATTGTGTTTCCACAATATTCAAATTGTTTCTTCCTGGCTGCTTGTAATATACTCTCTTTAATCTGGGAATTCTGGAACCTGGCTATAATATTCCTAGGAGTTTTCTTTTTGGGATCTTCTTCAGGAGGTGATCAGTAGATTCTTTCGACCTCTATTTTGCCCTCTGGTACTAAAACATCAGGACAGTTTTCTTTGAGAACTTCCTGGAGGATGATTTCTAGGTTCTTACTTTGATCATGACTTTCAGGTAGTCCAATAATTTTTAAATTATCTCTCCTGGATCTATTTTCCAGGTCAGTGGTTTTTCCCATGAGATATTTCACATTGCCTTCTATTCTTTCATTTGTTTGGATCTGTTTAACAGCATCTTGATTTCTCATAAAGTCATTAGCTTCCATTTGCTCCAATCTAATTCTGAAGCAATGATTCTCCTCAGTGAGCTTTTGAGATTCTTTTTCCATCTGGAAAATTTGGCTTTTTAAGCCATTCTTCTCCTCATTGCCTTTTTGAGCCTCTTTTGCCATTTGAGTCAGTCTGTTTTTTTTTTTTTCAGGTTATAAGGATGGATTGTACCAGCTGGAATGAAAAATGGTAAAGAGGACATAAAATCCAATAAGAGAACGAAAAAGATCAGGTATTTTGCTTCCACCTGTATACAAATTTAGTTCTTTCTAGTTCTTTCTCTGGATGCACGTTTTTCTCTCCATCATGCGTCTTTTGGGATTGACTTATATCCCTGTATTGTTGAGAAGAGTCCAGTCTATCAAAGTTGGTCATCACACATATGTTGTGTCTGTAATTGTGTACAAATTCCTCCTGGTTCTACTCTTCTCATTCAGCATCAGTTCTTTTAAGCCTCTCCAGGTAAATATGAAGACCGCCTGCTCCCCGTTTCTTATGGCGCAATAGTATTCCATAACATGCATATACCACAAGTTGTTCAGCCATTCCCCAATTGATGGGCACCCCCTTAATTTCCAATTCTTTGCCACAACAAAAAGAGCTGCTATAAACATTTTTGTACATATGGGTCTTTCTCCCATTTCTATGATCTCTTTGGGGTATAACCCTAGGAGTGGTATTGCTGGATCAAAGGGTATGAAAGTATTTATAGCCCTTTGGGCATAATTCCAGATTGCTCTCCAGAAAGGCTGGATCAGTTCACAACTCCACCAACAATGCATTAGTGTTCCAGTTTGCCCACATCCTCTCCAGCATTTGTCATTTTCCTGTTTTGTCATCTTAGCCAATCTGACTGGTGAGATGTGGTACCTCAGAGTTGTTTTGATTTGCATTTCTCTAATCAATAGTGAATTAGAGCATTTCTTCATGTGCTTATAGATAGCTTTAATTTCTTTCTCCGAAAACTGCCTGTTCATATCCTTTGACCATTTATCAATTGGGGAATGACTTGTATTCTTATACATTTGACTCAATTCTCTGTATATTTTAGAGATGAGTCCTTTGTCAGAGACATAGGTTGTAAAGATTCTTTCCCAATTTCCCACCTCCCTCTTAATCTTGGTTACATTGGCTTTATTTGTACAGAAACTTTTCAATTTCATGTAGTCAAAATTATCCATTTTACATTTTATAATGTTCTCTAATTCCTGTTTCGTCATAAAGTCATTCCCTCTCCACAAGTCTGATAGGTAAACTATTCCTTGTTTTAGCAGACTGCTTACAGTATCAACCTTTATACCTAGATCATGAACCCATTTAGACTTGATTTTGGTATATGGTGTTAGATAATGGTCTATGTCCAGTTTCTGCCATACCATATTCCAGTTTTCTCAGCAGTTTTTGTCAAACAGTGAGTTCTTATCCCAAAAACTAGGGTCTGGGGGTTTATCAAACAATACATTACTGTAGTCATTGACTTCTGAATCTCGTGTGCCTAATCTATTCCATTGATCCACTTCTCTATTTCTAAGCCAGTACCAGGTAGTTTTGATGACTGCTGCTTTATAGTACAGATTGAAATCAGGTAAAGCTAGTCCACCTTCCCTAGCATTTTTTTTCAATAATTCCCTTGATACTCTGGACCGTTTATTCTTCCAGATGAATTTTGTTACTATTTTTTCTAACTCTATAAAGTAGTTTTTTGGTAAATTAATTGGTATGGCACTAAATATATAATTTAATTTAGGTAAAATTGTCATTTTTATTATATTAGCTCGACCCAGCCATGAGCAATTGATATTTTTCCAATTAGTTAGATCTGACTTTATTTGTGTGAAAAGTGTTTTGTAGTTATGCTCATACAGGTCCTGGGTTTGTTTTGGCAGGTAGATTCCCAAATATTTTATAATGTATACAGTAACTTTAAATGGGATTTCTCTTTCTACTTCTTGCTGTTGAATTTCATTGGAAATATATAGGAATGCTGAGGATTTATGTGGGTTTATTTTATATCCTGCAACTTTGCCAAATTTATTCATTGTCTCAAGCAGTTTTTTACTTGATTCTCTAGAATTCTCTAAGTATATCATCATATCATCTGCGAAGAGTGATAGCTTGGTCTCTTCTTTACCTAACTTGATTCCTTTGATTTCTTTTTCTTCTCTAATTGCTACTGCTAACATTTCTAGTACCAGATTGAATAAGAGGGGTGATAGTGGACACCCTTGTTTCACCCCTGATCTTATGGGAAATGCTTCCAGCTTCTCCCCATTACATATAATACTTGCTGATGGCTTTAAATAGATGCTACCTATTATTTTAAGGAAGGCTCCATTTATTTCTATACTTTCTAATGTTTTTAATAGGAATGGATGTTGTATTTTGTCAAAAGCCTTTTCTGCATCTATTGAGATGATCATGTGGTTTCTGCTAGTTTTATTGTTGATATGATCAATTATACTGATGGTTTTCCTTTGAGATGATCATGTGGTTTCTGCTAGTTTTATTGTTGATATGATCAATTATACTGATGGTTTTCCTAATATTAAACCATCCTTGCATTCCTGGAATAAATCCTACCTGATCAAAGTGTATTATTCTTGAGATAAGTTGCTGTAGTCTTTTGGCTAGTATTTTATTTAGAATTTTTGCATCTATATTCATGAAGGAGATTGGTCTATAATTTTCTTTCTCTGTTTTATCTCTTCCTGATTTAGGTATCAGTACCATATTTGTGTCATAAAAAGAATTTGGTAGGACTCCTTCACTAATTTTCCCAAATAATTTGTAGAGTATTGGAATCAATTGTTCTTTAAATGTTTGATAGAATTCACTAGTGAATCCATCTGGCCCTGGAGATTTTTTCCTAGGGAGGTGACTGATGGCTTGTTCAATTTCTTTTTCTGAGATGGGATTATTTAAGTAATTTACTTCCTCTTCAGTTAATCTGGGCAACTTGTATGTTTCTAAATACTCATCCATTTCCCTAAGATTGTCAAATTTATGTGCATACAATTGGGAGAAATAATTCCTAATTATTGTTTTGATTTCCTCTTCATTGGAGGTAGATTCACCCTTTTCATTTTTGATACTCATAATTTGGTTTTCTTCTTTCTTTTTTTTTATCATATTGACTAAGGGTCTATCAATTTTGTTGGTTTTTTCATAAAACCAGCTCTTGGTTTTATTTATTAGTTCAATAGTTTTCTTAATTTCGATTTTATTAATCTCTCCTTTAGTCTTCAATATTTCTAATTTAGTATTTAATTGGGGATTTTGAATTTGTTCTTTTTCTAGGTTTTTTAATTGCATGCCCAATTCGTTGAGCTCCCTTTTCTCTAATTTAATCACGTATGCACTCAGGGATATAAAACTTCCCCTAAGAACTGCCTTTAATGCATCCCACAGATTTTGGTATGTTGTCTCATTATTATCATTCTCTTGAATGAAATTACTGATTGTTTCTATAATTTCTTGTTTGACCCACTCATTCTTTAGGATTAAATTGTTTAATTTCCAGTTAGTTTTTAGTCTGTCTTTCCCTGGCCCTTTATTGCATATAATTTTTATTGCATCGTGATCTGAGAATGATGCGTTTAATATTTCTGCCTTACTGCATAGAATTGTGAGGTTTTTATGCCCTAGAACATGGTCAATTTTTGAGTATGTGCCATGAACCGCTGAGAAGAAAGTATATTCCTTTTTATCCCCATTCAGTTTTCTCCAGAGATCTATCATAACCTATCCTCTCTAAAATCCTGTTCACCTCCTTAACTTCTTTCTTGTTTATTTTGAGGTTGGATTTATCAAGTTCAGATAGGGGGAGATTAAGGTCTCCCACTAGTATAGTTTTGCTATCTATTTCTTCCTCTAATTCCTTTGCTTCACCTCTAGGAATTTGGAAGCTACACCACTTGGTGCATATATGTTAAGTAGTGATATTGCTTCATTCTCGATGGTGCCTTTTAACAGGATATAGTTTCCTTCCTTATCTCTTTTAATTAGGTCAATTTTTGCATTTGCTTTATCTGAGATAAGGATTGCTACCCCTGCTTTTTTTACTTTAGCTGAGGCATGATATATTTTACTCCAACCTTTTACCTTTACCTTGTGTGTATCCCTCTGTTTCAGATGTGTTTCTTGTAAACAGCATATTGTAGGATTATGATTTCTAATCCATTCTGCTATCTGTCTCCGTTTTATAGGAGAGTTCATTCCATTCACATTTACAGTTATGATTGTTATCTGTTTCTTTCCCCTTATCCTATTCCTGCCCCTGTTAATGTTCATATTTTTCCTCCCTTCTCCCTTCCCCCCCTTAATAGTTTTCCTTTTGACCACCGCCTCCCTCAGTGTTCCCTTTTCCTCCCCTTTTCCCCTTACTACTTCCCTCTCTACAAACCACTCCCACCCCCCCTTTTGTAACCCTTTCCCCCTCCTACTACCTGTAGGATATTGTTATACTTAATGAGGTATGCTATTTTTTCTTCGCATCAAGAATGACAGGAACAGATCTCATGCGAAGCTCCTCTCCCTCCCCTCTTTCCCTCTAAAATGATGTGTGTTCTCCTTGTTTACCTTTCTAAGTCACTGTTGCTTCTCGTAATTGGAAGTTGAATTTTCCATTGAGTTCTGGCTTTTTTATCAAGAAGGTCTGGAACTCTGTTATATCATTGAATGACCATCTCTTTGCCTGGAAGAATATGCTCAGTCTCGCTGGGTATGTGATCCTTGGTTGTAATCCAAGCTGTTTTGCCTTCCTGAAAATTGTATTCCACTGCCTCCGATCTTTCAGTGTGGAGACTGACAAATCCTGTGCAATCCTCACTGTGGACCCTCGATATCTGAATTGTTTGTTTCTGGCCGCTTGAAGTATTTTCTCTTTTATCTGGTAGTTCTGGAGTTTGGCCACAACATTTCGAGGATTTTGCAGTTTGGGATCTCTTACAGCAGGTGTCCGGTGGATTCTGTCGATTTCTATTTTCCCCTCAGGTTCAAGTATCTCAGGGCAGTTTTCCTTAACGAGCTCTTGGAGAATGTTGTCCAGGCTCATTTTTTCATCGTAATTTTCTGGTAGGCCTATGATTCTCAGATTATCTCTCTTGGATCTGTTTTCCAGGTCAGTTATTTTTTCTTTGAGGTATTTTACCTCTTTTTCTAATTTTTCATTTTTGTTGTTTTGCTTGGCTACTTCTTGGTTCCTCATAGAGTTATTTGTTTCCATTTGTTTAATTCTGGTTTTTAGCAAATCATTTTCCTTGGTTAATTTTTGAAGCTCCTTTTCCATATCATACACTTTTCTTTTTAGAGAGATGTTTTCCTCATTATAATGCTTTTCGAATTCTGCTATTTTTGTTTTGAGAGAATTATTCATTTTCTCTTCTATCTCTCTCTTTTGCTTTCAAAGTTCCTTTTGATCTCATCTAGGAGAGCCTTGTGTGCTTGGGATCCATTCCCTGTTGAAGTTTCAGCTGTGGGTGTGGAGTCCACAGTGTCTCCCTCTGAGGTTGGTTCCTCCCTCTGAGGATAGTAGGACTCTAGAGTCTTTGTCTTTGTAGTCTGCTTTCTACCCATTTTGAGGCAGGGTCCTAACCACGCCCTTCCTCTAGGATCCCAAGCCTTTACTGTAGAGGGTTTTGCCCTGGACAATAGTTACTATATTTTCAGGGTCAGAGGGGGGGTTTGGAGCAAGTGGGGTTCACTCTGTCATCCTCGTCTTTGGAGGTCCTGAAAGGGGCTTTTTAAAAAAAGATTTCTGTGCTATGATGTGGTGGCCCCAGGAGTGTTTGCTGTCCAGTATAGGGGCCCCTGTCTTTGCTTCTTACCTTGCTCTTTCCAGTCCCAGCCCTTTGGTGATAGGCCTGGCAGTGGACCTTGTGGTTGGTGGGAAGACTTGCCCTCGGAGTTGATCAGGCCCCTTCCTGGCCTGCGTCCGCCACCACGCCTACCCGGCCTGCGACCACCGCGTTGCCGCGCCGCCACGCCTTCCCGCGCAGGCCGCCGCACCGTTGTCGCCGCTGCGCCTTCCCAGCCAGCGTCCGCCGCCGTGCCTACCCGGCCTGCGACCACCTCGTCGCCCCAGTCTGTTTTTTAAGGTGGTATTTTCCTCAGTCAGGCTGTTGACTCTCATTTCATAATTTTCTAGCATCATTCTCATTTCTCTTCTCAATTTTTCTTCCACTTCTCTTATCTGCTTCTTAAGGTCCTCTATGGCCTGTAACCAGCTTGTATTTTCCTTTGAAGCTTTTGGTGCAGGAGTTCTGACTTCACTGTTTTCCTCCTGTTACATGCTTTGCTCCATTTTGTCCCCAAAATAGGAGTCTAATGTTGGAATCTTCTGCTTTGTTTTCTTTGCCTGGTCATGTCGCCCCTTAGTCACTTGACCCCTGGGCTTTTTGCCACAGTAGGACTCTGCCACAAGACAGGGGAGCTTTTGTCTCAAACTCTGGGGTTTTCTCAGCTGCCGGAGGTATTAGATGGTATTATATCTCTGAGGTCTCCACACGCTCTGGCAAGCTGGACATACACCCCAGGACCTCCACCCTAGACTGCAATCCAGATCCAAGCAGGTTAAAGCAAGAGCGATTACCCCTCAGACTGGTGCTTGGTCCCCCTACACTCTGTAGGCCAGGAGCTGAAACTGCCATGTGGAGCTGCCTGGCTGTGCCAGGTGTCTCAGAGGCTTCTGGCCTGGGGGCAAAAGCCATGCACTCCCACTTACTGGGCCCCAAAGTCCAGACTGCACTGACCTCTCACTTTGTCCTTGGCATCTATGTGTTGATAATTCTGGAAACGGCCACAGCTGCTGCTGATCTGGACTCCCTCCAGCCGGCAGCTGGTCAGGCCTACCCTGGGGCTAAAGCCTCAGCGTGGGGCTGGGCTTGGTTCCCAGAGCCTTGTGCTGGATTCCTGACAGCCTGCCGGGCTGTCCTCAGTGGGAGGTTAGCTTCTCTGTGTCATTTTGTGGGTTCTGCAGTTCCAAAGTTTGTTTAGAGTCCCCTTTTTACATGGATTGGGGAGGGTGGAAGCCGTAGCTGCGGGCAGGTCGTGTTTCTACTCCACCATCTTGGGCCCCACCCCTCTCCCCCAGACGTCCCACTTTCAGGGAGTGGAAATTGCAAACTTTAGAATGTCAGAGTTGGGAGGGCCCTCACATTACACTTAAAATTTTCTGGTGTTTCTAATCAAAATCACCTCTTTATCCTTTATACAGTGAGGAATGCCACTGTTGCAAAAGCAACAAGAACCATTGAAAAATTAAAAAGTAAAAGACAATTATACTTCAAAGGGTTTAATAGTGTCATACCATCTCAGAAACAAGCTTGACATGCCACATATTGTCCTAGAAGTCTAAAATGTTAGAACTGGCGGGGACCTGGGAAGTTATTTGCTGCAACTCCTGCATTTGACATTACACCTGGCTTTCAGAATTTTTTTTTTAAAGCAATTGGGGTTAAGTAACTTGCCCAAGGTTACACAGCCAGTTTTTTTTTTTTGTGTGGGTGTTAAATATCTGAGGCCGGAACCGATCCCAGGGCCTCCCAACTCCGGGGCTGGAGCTCTTACTCACTGCGCCACCTAGCCGCCCCTGCTTTCATAATTTTTACTAAATAAGTCACTCACTCAGTACATTCTTCACCCCCTGAGCTCTAACCTTGCAGTCAGTAATTGCTGTGACATTAACAAGAGTGAGAAGAGTTTCAAGAAAGAGAACGGCTATTCTCTGGTGGTGGTGGAAACAGGAGTTTTTGGATGCTTTGAGAGGCAAAGAAAAAAAAAACCCAAACCAAAAAAAAACTTTCTAGCAACCTAGAAGCATCAGATACTTAATGTGTGTGCACTTAATGTGACTGTGTTTTCCCCTAGAGAAGATTGACTTTATAAGTGACTTCATAAACAGTACAAGTCAGAACTTGTACCTGGGTAGAAAGCAAGACAGAATGAGGGGAACATTGTCTTTCCCCAAGAAATGGTCCAAAATTTAAAGGACCCTATGTCTAAATGTAGGAAATGAAGTCAGTTTTGGAGTGTCTCCTCCGAAGTGTGGAATCTTTCTCCAAAGTTAAAAATCATAGTATCCTTTAGCCCAGAAATACTCTGCCTCTTCTTTGAGGGTCAGTGGGATGAAATAGAAATGGAATCAGACATGCATCACATTTAATTCCTACAAAATGCTCAATTTGCTATGATGAGATCCAATCCTGTTTATGTTGCAATTTGGCTAAATCCTGATCCATGAAATACCTGCACCCAGTGGGTTGTCTTTTGGAAGCAACAATAGGTTCTCTTCCCAGGGTATACTAGAAGCCTCTTCAGAATGTTAAAAATTCCTACATCACAAAACCCATTTCCTGATACCTAACTCCCATGGATTAAAGCTGTCTTACCATGACCAGAAATCTGAAGTTTGGATTTTGTTCCTGTTGAGAGGTGACACTTCCAAGAAATGTCTCTATTTGTCTATTTTGTTTTATCTTAAAACATTTCCAAAGGAACCTTATTTTTGGTGATCCTAAACTAGAACTTGAGAAACTATTGTCCAGAGGCCATAGAAAAATATATAGAAGGCCAGATTTGGCCCATGGGCTATATAGTTCACAGATCCCTACTCTAAACACCTTATTATTTCTAACTTCCAGGAAAGACAAGATTTCAATATTTTAGAAAGGCAACATGCTATGGTGGAAAAAACTCTGGCTTTAGATAGAAGATCTGGGCTCACTTCCTACCTCTGATGGTGATTTCTTGTGTCACATTTGTTCAAGTCCCTTAACCTGACTGGGATTCAGTTTCCATTTCACATCTCAAAAGTGAGGAAACTCATTTGGACTAAATGACTCAGTTGGATTCAGTTAGTTGGAGTCTGCTCAATTGGATTAGGTTGACCATGAAGTTCTCTTTTTTTTTTGGCCAATGTTAGATCTTCTCTCTTCTCACCCCCTCCATCCCCATTATCATTCAGCATTGGTGTCATCTTGGCTCAATAATGATACAGTTTCACAATTTCCTCATATAGCCTATCAGAAGCATCATTGTAATGAATACATAATGACTGTTGACACTCCACTTAGGGATGCTGCTGTAGAAAATACACATTTAAAATCTGCTTACAATAGCATTACAACAGCTTAGAAGTGCTCAGGTATCATGGATGACTTACTTAAAAGAGATTGGAATTCTGATTTCTATAGTCTGATAGAGCCACAAGTGTGAGCGACACTGTGGCAGTCACAAGATGTCGGAGGGGGTGCACATGACCTCTGAGGGACAGGAGCTTGGAGATGTGGAGGCCGACTCTGCCGAGCTGAAAGGGCTGACATGACATTGAGCGCAGGGCCGTGGGAGCCGACTTTGCCAGGTTGGGAAAGGCCAACGTGGCATTGAGCATGCCTTATCAACACGGACTCCTCTTAACACATACTCCTTTGCCCTGCACTCGGGAGAGTGCACGATTGGCTCCCACATGACATGTGACAGTAAGAAGAATGATAAGGATATTAGGGAAAAAGCAAGGGGAGGCTCCTCCTCCTCCTCCTCTCTCTCTCTCTCTCTCTCTCTCTCTCTCTCTCTCTCTCTCTCTCTCTCTCTTTCTCTCTCTCTTTCTCTCTCTCTCTCTCTGTCCCGCTCTCTCTGTCCCACGGTTCCGTTCTGCTTTGTTCTGATGGCCACACTGTTAAGATGTAACTGAATAAAGAGCAGCCTCGCTTGGCAACCTCCGTGTCCTTGGGTATTCTGTGGGGGTGAGTTCTTCTTGGAGACAAGAAGCCGGAGACGACCAAAGACCGGGTATAAGGTAAGACAAGGCCGGAGCTGGGAAGGAGAGCCCAGCAATAGTCTTTAACTGTCCCCTCTTACCTTTTTCCCTTGGGCAAAGAAAATTGGCAGAAAGAAGTAATTATTCGGAGGGGTGGCTAGGTGAGTAGAGTGCTGGCCCTGGAATCAGGAGGACCTGAGTTCAAATCGGGCCTCAAACACTTAACACTTACTAGCCATTTGAACTTGGGCAAGTCACTTGATCTCAATTGACTTCCAAAAAAAAGCTAAAAAAAAAGAATTATTCCTTGTTCATAAGACACCAGGTTTAAATCAATTCATCCTATGATCATAGTTTTTTTTTCTATCAGATGGTTTATGATTTCTATTCTATGCAGTCTCAGGTTATTTTTATCATCATTATGGTCATTCACCTCTCTTTCACATCTTATTTTTGGTGATTCTAGGCTAGAACTTGGGAAACTATTGTCCATAGGCCATAGAAAAATATATAGGAGCAGCCAGGTGGCGCAGTGAGTAAGAGCGCTGGCCCCAGAGTCGGGAGACATGGGTTTGGTTCCAGCCTCGGATACTTAACACCCACACAAAAAAATAACTATCCATGTAACCTTGAGCAAGTTACTTAATCCCAATTGCTTTAAAAAAAAAAAAAAGAAAAATATATAGAAGGCCAGATTTGGCCCATGGGCTATCTAGTTCACAGAACCCTGCTGTAAACACCTTACTATTTCTAACTTCCAGGAAAGACAAAATCACAGTATTTTAGAAGGGCAACATGCTATGGTGGAAAAAAGCTCTGGCTTCAGATAGAAGATCTAGGTTCAATTCCTACCTAAATTCTTGGTGTTTTTTTCTTCAGGGAACTCTTTTCTCTTTCACTATCTTTAATCCTAAAACAACCTGATACTATGAGCACAGAATAAGTTTTTACTGATCTACATGATGCTGGCATGATATGTTTCAGTAGGTACTTGGGGAAGAAAGTAAAAGATGTGTAACTTCTGGTGCTAGATTTCCTTTCTATGGACATCCCAGGCTTACTGTAAGAAAACTCCATTGTAAACCTAAAAGAGCTATATGAATGATGTACTTTTTTCTTGGGAATACATTCAAGATGCTGTCCTCTAAATGTTCCTGGAAAGTAAGCATATACTACTTGAAACAGTGTTTTGTATCCCTTTCTGTCTCAGGATTTCACCATTTGGGGACCTATAAACCAGGTCCACTTGCCTTATAAACATTATTTGCTTCCTGACGAGAAGGGGTTTCTATAATGCTTCTCCTTTTTCTATTGAGAGTGTTACTGTCTACACTAAAGAAGGGATGATGAAGCCACAGAATCACTGTTTAGAATTTAGAGATCTAACAGAACTTTGATCCTCACCTTCCCCACATTTACCTCTCCCCCTAGTGGGCAGAGGAGACAATTAAGGAAAAAATAGCTGCAAGTGATTTGGTCAGATCATTTCACTAGTAAGGACCAAAAACCCTTGATAAAACCAAGACTCTGATCCCTTTTCCATTCTTTTCAATCCAGAACCCTACAAAGAGAGTAACTTTAGGTATTACCTATCAGATGTTAAAATGGGACAAGCATACTTCCAGATCATGAGATGAGCAAAAAATAGGAGAGACTAGTCACTTTCCTAAACCACTTTTACTCAACAACCCTCAAAAAGAATCCTAGGTCAGATGTAGGGGGATTATAACAATCCATAACAGAAAGAAAAGAAGCTACCTGCCTCACCATACACATAATAAAAAAAGGAAGAAAAGAAGGAAGAAAGAAGGAAAAAGTAAACAATAGGCAGCGTTTAAGAGCTTAGCAATATGTCAGGCACGGTGCTAAGTTCTTTCCAAATATCATCTGATTTGATCCTCAGAACCACTCCGGAAGGTAGCTGCTACTGATGGTGCCCATTTTATAGTTGAAGATACTGAGACAGACAGAGGCTAAGTGATTTGCCAGATCACACAGAATGTAAGTATCTGAAGCCAAATTTGAACTCAGGTCTCCCTTACTCGAGGGATTAGGACTCTATCCATTATACCGTGGAGGTGTCTTTAAGCCTTATGAAATCATCCTGGAGGAACTGGAATCTTTAAAGCAGTCAATAGCTTTCACCTCCAAGTCTCTACCAGTCTGAGGTAGGAGCATGAAAAACCCAGAGGCTTGTATCTGTGTCTTATCTATGCAAATCCAGTTCTGGAGACAGTCTTCAGCAGAAACATCCCTTTGGCTATCCCTGCCCCCACAATGGAAGACACTGCCTTTGCCCAGCTACATGAAACTCCAGGGCAAGAAGGGCAGACTAAAAGGTGGTTCTATTTTGGGACTGAGCTCCAGTTCTAGGTCAGGGACCCTGTGTCCCAAGCCTGCAAAGACCCTACTCAACAGGTAGCTACTGGCCCTCACAATTACTAATGCTCTTGAAGAATGTTTAACATTAATTCAGTAGGTTAGAAAAAAAAGGAGGGTGAACATGAAGAAGAATCTGATTTAGAATAAAAATAGTAGAGGAAAATCTGGGGGAAGGAAAGCCAAACAGAATAGTTGTCAAAGGAACTTGTATATTACCTAGATACAAATCAAAGTGACAAAACTTGAAGATAAGGGGCACCAAGATAACTTCAGCAATATAGGTCTCCCAAAAGAAGAAGAGAAAGAGAAGATAGGAAGAAAAAAGAAATGCAGAATATGCTAAGGTAGGAAATTATAGAAAAAAATTTCCCTAGATATATGAATATAGACCACAAATCCTCAATTGAGGGAATCTTCTGATCCTCTCCAGAAAATCAGAACAAACATAACAACAAACAAAACACTTCCCTAATTCAAACTCCAATACCCATCAAGGTTAAATTAGTAAGTTTCCAAACCAGAAAATAAATTTGCAAGTGGCCAAGAGAGGTTTCAATGAGAAATAAAAGGCAATTTGAATAAAAGGAATATCCTTTTACAAGTCTCAGAAGGGGAAGTAATACCATATTCCTAAAAACAACAACAAAAAAACCCATTTAGTTCAAGTAACTAAACCACTCCACTTCCATGATAATGGAGCTAATCACATTTTTTTTAAGGGATGTTCAATAGAGTCAATTGAAGTGTGAAATTTCTGAGAGGCAGATGCCAGGCAGCTTGGGCAATAAGGATCTAACCAAAAGTCCCCATAGATAGGTTCATAGATTGAAGAATAGGAATCTAATGTTTTCTTGCCTAAAAGAGAACTGTTTGCCACTCATTTTGGAAAGCAAATTGTATATATTTGAAATCATATTAATAGGACAAAGTAAGATAAGGTTTTTTTATTTGAGTGGATGTGTAGAGAAGCTCTTCTTTCTAGGTACTTAATGATAAAACCCTCTGTAGCTTAGGAAGTGATAGCAACATGACACCATCACTTAGGAAGCATTATACAGGCCTAAGAAGTTTGGTTTGAGGTTAGGAAGGAGTGCTTGGCTTTACTGCCTTTGAAAATGTAAGAAGAGAGCTAGAAAAAATGCCCAGACCCATTAACATTCTGGGATAAAGGAAACCTTTTGTTATTTACTGAGCCACATTTACTAAAGAGATAAATGTTTCTGGGGCAGTAATATCATTGCCAAAAAAAGAGAGGCAGTCCCTTTGTTCATCCTTGTTAGTGTTCTGAAGCCTCACTGCAAAGGAATGAGAGAAATGCAGGCCTGTTGGCCCACAGTGTGTGCTTCAAACCTTTACTCTTTTGACCTTCAAAAGCCATCCTTCTTGCCTGGGTAAGCCCCAGGTGTGAGGACATCTATCTAACTATCTGTCTATCTATCTGTCTATCTATCTATCTATCTATCTATCTATCTATCTATCTATCTATCTATCTATCTATATCTACATATATGCACACACACACACACACACACACACACACACACACACATATATATATATATATATATATATATATACATACATTTGGTATACATCTCTCAACAGAAACCTGCGTTCTCTTCTTCTCCAAGATAAGTCTAGAAACATTTCTATACAATACACATAAACAAACACGTGTGTGGGCTGCAAAAAGGGAATCTGAAAATACTTGAAAGATAGAGGCATTTCTCATTACACTTCTTATAGTCTTCATTTCCCATTATTTCTTACCAGAAAAAAATTGCTCCTTCCTATCCTATGTAGGAGGAACACTAATTTCACTATCATGGAAAAATCATGGTAGCATTTCAACATCCCTCATGGATAAAGCAGGCAATGTTCTGCCCCCTCCTCTTGCAGAACTGAAATCTAGCTAGCCTATTGACTGGATGTAATGGTTTTTCAAAGGATACAGTTGAATCCCTGCACTGGTGCCTCAATCTTGGAACATACAAAAAGAGTAAAAAAAAGTTACACTATCCAAAAGCTGCTGAAGTTCTCTTATTATTTTTTAATCAAGAAAGCGTCCTGAGGATCTTTATGAGGCAGGGATGGGAATTCAAGTTTGGTCAGTTTGTTGTCTGTCTAGTATCCTCCTCTTCACCATTTAAGTACTTCAATTGTTTCACTGCTGTCTTGTCCAGAAGTAATCACTGCTAACTTTGAAGAGTACAATTTAATGATATTGGAAATGACATAATCATAGATTTTGGAGTAGCCTAGGTAAACATTTATGATGTGAAGAAAATTTGGGTAAGGAGAATGTTAGCTATAAGTTAAATTAAGTTAAATGAAAAAGCCTGAAAAGAAAGCCTGAAAGCCTGCCATTCTCTTGTTAACTGTTTTGAAAAATTCTAGTCCTAGCCTAAGAAATGGAAAATGAAATACAGTTCCCTTCACTTGGTAGAAAGCCTGTGGGCATAGATGCAGAATGTTGTATATTCTTTTGGATGCAGTTTTGTTGACAGATTTTGCTGAATTATTTGTTTATTTATGAAGTACATATGTACATATTTACGTATGTGTGTGTGCATGTATCTTTACATTACAGTGAATTGCTTAATGACAGTGTGGCATGAATGTGAGAATGGCCAGGTTGTAAATACATATAGTATGTTGATAAACTTTAAACCACTCTCCCCCCACCAAAAAAATAATTGATAAGCTTTGTAATGGTTATTTAGTGTTATAACTTACTGGAGCTAGGAAGAATGATTTGTTTTAAGGGAGAGTCATTTTGGAAACAAAACCATATATATGTATGTGTCTATTGCTCTGTGTGTGTGTGTGTGTGTATGTAAACTATTGCTTCTTGAAAAAAATCAAGTTACAATGGTGAAAAATAAAATTTTTACCTAATTCATAATTCTTGGGAACAAAGGAATGGCATTTCCTCTCTGTAGAAACTTTTGTTTTTATGTTTTCGGATTCCAACTACCACAACCACCCAAGTTGGGGGTATGATTTGATGCCTTTTCTACAGCCTCCTACACATCTCATAATTTTCAGGACACTGCACACAAACAGGCTCTGAATAAATCCTTGTGGATTTAAAGTGGGAAAAGTACTAATGAATTGAACTTTTTCTCACCATCACATGTATTTTTTTAACTTTGTTATAAAATTTCTGTGCCCTTCTGCTGAAATGGTTTACTGGGGTGTGGCTGCCGTGCATGATACAGCTTCTTGGAGCCACAGGTGAGGGTTGGGTGGAACAGGTGGTTACCAAAGGTGGAAAACAGCCCTGAGAGGGGCTCAGCAGGCTTCACACCAGAGGTGCTAGTCTCCCCTGAACACTCAGCATGGCCTGCTCACATCAGAGAAGGTACTGTACTCTATGAGCGAAGTGGAATTGAAACAGCTCAAAGGAAATGCATGATGTGCAAATTTAGAGTATCCACCCCACATGTTCACACGGACTATTTGTGGCCGACCTGTGTTAGAGCATTCTGAGCTCATATTGGTCTGATCAGCCCCAGTCTGACACACTGAAACTTGACTCTAGCATACTGATATCATTTTGGTTCTCTTTGAGAATGAAGGACAACAACCCAGGAGTATCTTTCTGGTCTGTTAACTCAGATTCATCTAACTGTGTGACACTTCACCTTTTGGACTTTCCAGAGATTAAAAAATGGGACTACCTCTCCTCCTCTACTTTCCTTCTGCTGCCCCGTAGAACTTCAAAAAGTTAAAGCTTAAAGCAGTGCTAGTGACCATAGAATCCAACTATTTTGTCCTCATTTTGTAAATGAACTGAGTCCCGATAAGGTGAAGTGATTTTGTAAAAGTCACACAGCTAAATGGCAGGGCCAGACCCCAAATCCAGATATCCTGAATGTTGGGCTCTATAGAATCTGAAGCATGATCTACACAAGATACGTACCAAGTACCTTGTAGAGGTAGAAACACAGCAGAAATAGATATATAATTAGGTTGGTCAGAACACCCCAGAGCAGAGGTACGAACTACAACAGTGCTTCCTTGATGTCAACTGTCTTTTAGAGATGGCACCAGGTGATGACTGAGCCCCTTTGGCAAATAAAGCTATTGGATTATAAAAGTGGAGAAAAGGCAAAATGAAAATATGGTTGAGCAAAATATTCCTGGGTGATCAATTATTCATGAAGGCACAAGGTTTTATGGATTACAACTAAAATGAGGGCTGTTCCTTTGGTATAGACAACCAAATAGAAAATAGGGTATAAAATAAGAATGTATATATGTTTGATGAGGCCAGGAAACAAGGCTATGAGGAGTGCTGACAGAAGGAAACTTGCTGCTTACAAACCAACAAAGTATGCAAAACTCTTTACAAACAAACCATAAAGTAATCTATAAATCTTAGCTGCTGCTGCTGCAACTGCTCCTCCTCCTCCTCTTCATCCTACCAGCTAACGCTGACAGAATGTTGGCCATGTGCCAAACGCTTTACAATTGGCATCACACTTAATCCTCACAATAGCCCTGGGAGGTAGGCGCTTTTATAATCCTCATTTTACAGATGAGGAAATTATGGCAAACAGAAGGTAAATGACTTGCCAGGGCGACACAGCTAGTCGTTATCTGAGGCTGGATATGAACTCAAATCTTCATGACTTCAGGGAGGGAACTCTATCCACTGTACCACCAATCTGCCCTAATACTATCAATATAAAGAACTTCTGTCCCCTCATGATTTTGATGTCTTCTCCTAGGCTGTTGAATTTTTAAAGACGTTTTTTCCATACAATTTAGAGACCATGAATATCTGGTAAATCATCATCTATTAAAAATGTTATTCTTAAGGGTAAAAAATGACCAGCAAGAAACAGAGGTCATTGATCTGTTGTGGTGACTTCTCTACTCAGAATCTGAAGCACTCCCTTCTTTTTTTCCAAAGAATCACCCAGAACATCCATTATTCCTTCTTTTCTCTCCAAAAGCTGACCTGAGGATTGAAAAAGGGTGGTTTGGATTATTCCTATACTTCCCTATCACCCTCACATGCTCCAAAAATTTTCCACCTCGTGAGCTGGGAGATTACACGTTCCCACCTTCCTTTCTCTTCTCACCAACAAAAAACCCCTTGAATTTCCAAGTTCTCTCTATCATCATCCTTGGAGACCATCCTCTGCATCTGTTCATCATTGCTATGCTTTAACTGGTGCTGCCTTTTAGACATTGCTCCTTCCCGATTTTTTTTGATCCTTGCACAGCAGTACTTCCTTAACCAGATATCATAAAAGACCTACTCATCCATTTCTTCTGCTTCCACTTCAAGACACTAGAACCCATTTTTCAGTTGCTTTGCCTATCCAGCACACAACACATAGACCCTAATCTCCAGAGGCTGAATGCCAAAACCATCACTGGCCTTTCTAGTGACACCAAAAGCCTCTAGTGTCCCTCCTGATTCAGACTACATTCAGCAACACTGCTTCAACAGTGGCTTCTCCTAGGAAGAGCTCCAGAGGACCCTAGCTGTTAAGGCTGCTTCTTGATGCTGCATGTACATTCTGAATCAGCTGTTGCCTTGAGATATGAATTACTCTAGGCTTTCAAAAGGGTTGTTTGCCTCTACCTTATGTGCAGCTGGCACAAAAAGCATTCGCATGCCTGAAAAGGAGTTCAGCAGGGCATGAGATGATGACCCAAGTCAGAAAAGTTTTGGATCCCTCCATCTATGAAACTACAAGTCTTGTAACTGGGATTTGGCAGCTACTCTAACTCTCTCTTCTGCTCACCTTTTAAGGGAAGGAGAGAACCAGCACTTCAGTGGGTCCTGAAGACACAAGTCAGGAAGATTTCTAGTTTGAACGCTCCATTGAGGAAGTAGGGACCATTTAATCTGGAAAATGGCTTCTCAATTTCCTGATGGACAAAGAGAAATAGACTCACCTTTTTGAAATGATGGGGAGTTGTGAACTCCTTCTCAAAATCCCAAAGTGAAAAGGGTAGAATTGGTTGTGGGAGGAAAGTGGATGGTGTGGTCAGATAGAAAATTTCCCAGATAATGAAAGTTTGACATGCTACCTTTTTGCAAATCCAAGGAAATGGTTTTTTCCTTTTTCTTAAGCAATAATGGCCCTAATGCTAAAAAGCAGTACAATCTAGAAGAAAGATCCCAAGAACTACCAAGGTGGCAACTTCAGTGAAACCTGGTCAATCTGAGGTCTCCCATGGGAGTTTTGTCTTCTTTGTCTCTTGTGAGAATTGGGTTTTTCTGGGGAATGAAGAAGCAGTTACTTAGAGGTTGTGCTTGGAAGGTACACACCCACAAAATGTCTTTTCTACACATTCTTATCAGCAAGCTGGGAGAACACCATGAGGACACAGCTTTCTGCCCCTAGGGAGGCACAACATGTGTTTTGCCCAAGGGAAGACTTTCTGATGCCTGGGAAATCCAAGTCTATTCTAGACTGTGTCTTGGTGAAGCAGCTACTGGAAAGAATCTGCTGGGAAGACAATGGTCAGTCCAGGCCTCCTTTCAAGTGTTCCCTACCACACACTCTCCTTCTCTGGTTGCCCTCTTTGGGCTCCAGAGCAGATGAGTGAAGGGCTTCAGTTGAGTCAGAGAAGTAAATGATCTGGAAACAACTGGGGCAGCCTTTGTGCAGATCAGTCATGATCAGTCTTAGGAATGGCATCCCAGCATAGGCCCCAAAGTTCTTCTTCCTCCTCCTTCTTCTCTTCCTCCTCCTCATGTTCCTCCCCTAGCCCAACCTCACTACCATCCAAATGCTCACAAAGCCACGTTCCTCTGTCTGCATTTCAATTTCAGAACAGACTAGGTTGAATGTGGTGGTCAAGAAAGGAAGAGAAGGCAGGGAGTTGGAAAGTCTTGTGTTTTCCAATCATAACTGGGCCTATTTTAGGATTAGTCCTATATAGATAACTTGTATATATACTCCCATACTTTGATACATACCCCCCCCCCACACACATACAGAGGTATTTTGCAAGTATTTATATATTTTATATATGGATCAACGGGTTGTGTTAGGCAAGTCTACAAAGAAATGGGATATATTAGTTGTCTACAGAATTATCAAGTTTGTTACTTGACCTCAAATTTTCATTTCAAGTTAATACGGCCTTTGTCATTGAATATCTCTTCTTCTTGTGGCATTCTTGTGTTTTTCTAGAGTATGACTGAATGACATAAAAAAGATCATATCAGTGTGAAAGGGTCTTTTTCATCTATGCTAACTGTTTAAGTGCAAAGAAGGATGTGGTTATAACCATGCCATATATCTTAATAGAGGGAAACACTCCCTTAGCTCTGAGGTTTGATTGCAGGCATGACTCATATGTGATAACCTATTTATCAGAAGATGTTAAAGGCAAAGCTTAGGATTGATCAGTTGGGGAAATTTCCTTTTCAGCAAGGAAACAGCAGAATTGGTAAAAATAGTCAGGAGGATCCTACCTAGGCTTTGTCTATAGTTTTCCCCTAAACACTTTCCAAGCACAGACATCCACCTTTAGCAGTTCTTACACTGCAGTAATGCAATTTTCTCTAATTAGCTTCATGACAATTCAGAAAACTATCCCTGTAACCAAAACTCAAAACAATAGTGAATTATAGTCCTAGGAATTTTTACCTTAAATAGCAAAATTTCAGGTAACTGAAGTCTAGAGAAGCAAAATAATTTACACAAGGCAATAAATGGAAGGGTCAGAATTTGAAATCAGGACATCTGATTCTATATCTAGTATTTTTTGTACTGTAATATAGAACCTCAATGTCTATGTCATTATTAAATGTGTTGAATAATAATTGTTGTTTCACCATTCTCTAAATATTACTAGCCTCCCTAATTGACAAAATACATGAGCCTGTCTGTGAATTTGAGTGTCATACAATTTCCCCACTTATTTAATTTTGTTTTCAGATGTCAAGGAATACTTTCCATTGGACAGCTTTTACCTAGTACTTCATAGTGGGACCAGGGTCAGGACCACAGTCTTTCATGGTGGAGGTGTGCAAGGATCTGACTGAACCTTTCCAATTTGAGAAGCAGTAAATGGTACTTTGGCTGAGAAATCATTGTTCAGTTGGGGTTCAGATCTTCAGCCTGAACAAGTCAAGTCTAAGAGTTAGACAAAATGGAGTTAAAGGATAGAGTAAAAGATTGTATTTGAACTTTGGGCTTCAATAGGTCAGCACCTGTGGCTTCAAAAAGCTCTAGCAGGTTGAGGGTGATAAACAGGTCCATAAGTGAGTTAGGCAAGTGGTTATCCCAAGTATGCGAAGATTTCACTTGGTGGAACAGGCAGATGAGAATTTATTACAATGGCTACGAAGGAAGCTGAACCAGGGGCCTTGGAGAGTTTTGGTCGTTCATTACATCACAGGCCATCACCAGTTGTCCTGACTTTTGTCTTGCCACTGGACTTCTATGACTCTGGAAGGGACAGTGAGTCTGACAACTCTGTGCAGCTCTCCCTTGCTTCAATCCAACTCACAAGCATCAAAATGTCACCCCACGATATTATTGGTCACCTTTGAAAACAAAGGATTAACAACTGTTACCAGGTAATTAACCGGGGGTTGAATTAGACAAAGAATGATCCCAATTCAGTGCACTCGCTGGCTTGTGAGTATGTATATTTTTGTGATCAGTTCATCCTTCAATTTTTTTTTAATTTTTAAGTTCTGTCGGGGGAAGGTTCCTACTGCTGCTCTTGCTCTGCTTGTTCTCCATGGCAAAGGTTCAGTCCATAGGGGTTTGTGATATCTTCCTTCTCCCGTTCGATTGTGAGTTCCTTGAAAGCAGGGGCCCTGTTTTTGCCTTTGGTTCCTCGTGACTTAGCACAAAGCATGACACATAGTACATGCTTAATAAATTACTTATTGATTGACCCTGTGCCCATTTGATAAAATACTATAACTTTTGAGTAGAAGGAGTAAGAAATGACACATTTCTGCCAGATTAACATCTTGTCCCTAAAGTAGAAACTGGTAGAAACTGTGAGTGCTGGTGAAAGAGAGAAAAGAATAAGAAAGAAAAGGAAATAAAGAAGGAAGGAAGGAAGGATGGAAGAAAGGAAGGAAGGAAGGAAATCTCATTTGTCTCATACCACAAAGAAAGAGAAGGGCAAACTCTTTTTTCAGCTCTGATAATGTGGTTCGAGTCTTAGAGGACCTTGGTCCCCCTCTCTGGGGTCTCTCTTTATCTGAAGTTCAGACAATTTGTGCTGCCAGGAGCACCTGAGCCTTCTAGACAGACAAATATGGCCCTGCCAGGTTCACTTAGCCTGAGATCCCTTCTTCTGTTTTAATTTCTTTCTCTTTGGCTCTGAAGGCTTGCTCTGGCTACCTTGGCTCAGATTATTCTTGTTGTTCCCCATAGAACTGTCCTTATGTTTCATATAGCATTTCCCAGTTTGCTGATACTTGCTTGATGTTATTTCATTGATTGCACTTAGGCCCAAAGTAGTGTTTTCTTTAAAAAAAAAATTAAGTTAATTAATTGGTTTTAGTTTTCAACATTTATTTCCATAAGCTTTTAAGTTTTAAATTTTCTCCCTGTCTCTCCCTCCTTCCCCCCACCCCATCAGTGTGCAATCTGATACAGGCTATACATATACATTCATATTAAACATATTTTCATATTAATCACGTTGTAAAGAAGAATTAGGAACAATGGGGGAAACCATGAGAAAGAAGAAACAAGATGAAATAACAAAAAAAAAGAGCAAACAGTATGCTTCAATTTGCATTGAGACTCCATTGTTCTTTCTCTGGATGTGGATGGTATTTTCCGTCTTGAATCTTTTAGAGTTGTCTTAGATTTCCGCATTGCTAAGAAGAGCCAAGTCTATGAAAATTAGTCATTGCACAATGTGGCTATTACTGTGTACAATGTTCTCCTGGTTCTGCTCATTTCACTCAGCATCAGTTCATATAGATCTTTCCAGGTTTTTCTGAAGTCTGCCTGCTCATCATTTCTTATAGCACAATAATATTCCATTACATTCATATGCCACAACTTGTTCAGCCATTCTCCAGTTGATGGGCATCCCCTCAATTTTCCAATTCTTCACCATGATGAAAAGTGCTGCTATTTTTGTACATGTGGCTCCTTTCCCAATTTTATGATCTCTTTGGGATAAAGACCTATAAGTGGTAATGCTGGATCAAAGGGTATACACAGTATTATAGCCCATTGGGCATAGTTCCAAATTGTTCTCCAGAATGGTTGGATCAGTCCACAACTCTACCAACAATGCATTGGTGTCCCATTTTCCCCACATCTTCTCCAACATTTATCATTTTCCTGTTTTGTCATGTTAGCCAATCTGATAGGTGTGATGTGGTACCGCAAAGTTGTTTTGATTTGCATTGCTCTAATCAATAGTGATTTGAAGCATTTTTTTCATAAGGTTATAGATAGCTTTAATTTCTTCATCTGAAAACTGCCTGTTCATATCCTTCAACCATTTATCAACTGGGGAATTACTTGTATTTTTATAAATTTGGATCAGTTTTCTATATATTTTACAAATGAGACCTTTATCAAAGACACTGACTGTAAGAATTATTTCCCAGCTTTCTAAATCCCTTCTAATTTTGTTTGTATTGGATTTCTTGGTGCAAAATCTTTTCAATTAATGTAATAAAATTTATCCATTTTGCATTTCATAATGTTCTCTATCTCGTCTGGTCATAAATTCTTCCCTTCTCTATAGATCTGACAGGTAAGTTATTTCTTGCTCTCCTAGTTTGCTTATAGTATCAACCTTTATATTTAAATCATGTACTCATTTTGACTTTATCTTGGTGTGGGGGTATAAGATGTTGGTCTATGCCTAGCTACCATACTATTTTCCAGTTTTCCCATCTGTTTTTGTTAAATAATGAGTTTTTATCCCAGAAGCTGCAATCTTTGGATTTATCAAACAGTAGATTACTGTAGTCTTTAGCTATTGTGTCTTGGGTACTTAACCTATTCCACTGATCCACTGTTTTATTTCTTAGCTAGTACCAAGTAGTTTTTTTTTTTTTAAGCAATCGAGGTTAAGTAACTTGCTCAAGGTTACACAGCCAGTTATTTCTGGGTGTGGTGCTGAGTGTCTGAGCCTGGGATTCGATCGCCAGGTCATCCCAACACTGGAGCCCGTGCTCTTACTCGCTGAGCCACCTGGCCACCCATAAGCAATTGGGGTTAAGTAACTTGCTCAAGGTTACACGGCCAGGTGTTTCTGGGTGGGTGCTAAGTGTCTGAGCCTGGGATTCGATCTCCAGGTCATCCTGACACTGGAGCTGGTGCTCTTACTTGCTGTGTTACCTGGCCGCCCCTACCAAGTAGTTTTGATGACTGCTGCTTTATAATACAATATAAGATCTGGTATAGCTGGGCCACCTTCCCTTGCAATTCTTTTCATCAACTCCCTTGATATTCTGGACTTTTTGTTCTTCCAGATGAATTTTGTTATTATTTTTTCTAGCTCTGTAAGATGATTTTTTGATAGTATGATTGATATGGCACTGAATAAGTAAATTATTTTAGGTAGAATTGTCATTTTTATTATGTTAGCTTGGTCTACCCACAAGCAACTGATATTTATTCCAATTATTTAGATCTGACTTTACTTGTGCGAAAAGTATTTTGTAATTGTGTTCATATAGTTCCTGGGTTTGTTTTGGCAGGAAGATTTCCAAATATTTTATAATATCTAAAGTAACTTTAAATGGAACTTTTCTTTTTATCTCTTGGTGTTGGGATTTGTTAGTAATATATAGAAATGCTGATGATTTATGTGGGTTTATTTTATATCCTGCAACTTTCCTAAAGTTTTTTTTATTATTTCATTTTATTATTTCATTGATTCTCTAGCATTCTCTAAGTATACCATCATATCACCTGCAAAGAGTGATAGCTTTGTTTCTTATTTGTCTATTCTAATTCCTTCAATTTCTTTTTTCTTCTCTAATTGCTGAAGCTAACTTTTCTAGTATAATATAGTAAGAAAGCTCGAGGTAATGATAGGATCTAGTAAAGATTTTTCAAGGATTGGGGAGACTTGGGCATGTTTGAAATAGGAAAACCATTAAATAGGGAGAAGGTGAAGATTTGAGAAAAAGGGGATGATTGAGAATGCACTGTGCTGGAGAAGAAAGGAGGGGGTAGAATCAAGTGCACTTTCAGAGGGGATAGCATCAGTAAATAGAAGGTCTGCCTCTTCAACAAAGGGTAGCAGATGATGTCAAAAGGTTTTGAGATAAAGAGAAGGGGATAGTGGATTTTCTTATTAAATAAGAGGCAAGGTCGATGGCAGCCACTTTCAGGGCGAAGAGAAAGTTTAGAACCCTTTCTGTAAGGAATGAAATAGGGAATGTATTAGGGAGGAATAAAAGGGCTGCCTTACTGAAAGGAGGACCTGATTAAGGTTAGAAAACATTAATTTGTAATAGGACCCATTAGCACTGTTGTGAGACTTCTGCTAACTGCATCAAGTAGGTCATATAATTAGAGGAGGAAGATGGTGGGACTACTCCAGGGCTGATCTCTTTTCTGCTCTAATGCACAAGACTTCAAGGATCAGAAATTCATGGGATCATATATTGAGAGCTGGAAGGAAAATTAGATTACCATTAGGATTTCTACTCAGCTCTTCTATACTCCCAGTCCAGCACTCTATCCCCTGTCACCTAGCTGCTTCAAATGAAACATGGTGCCTGCAGTAGTATCAGAAGCAATGTTAATGTTGGCATTCCTTCCACTGGCTTAGCTCACACCTCCTCTATAAGAGAGGAGATGGACTGCAAGAGTTGCTATTGCTAAAAATATCATCTCCCTGAAACCAACTTGGTGACAAGCTTTTCTGGATTTAGTTTTGTTAGTCCCTGGGCAATAGACACAGTTTGTCATTGTACCCACACACTGATGATGTCAGGGCATGGCCTTCAAGAATCCAAGGTCACCACTGAATACCATGAGGAGGCGTCAGAATAGGATTGTGGTGCTAGTTTCTAATAACAGTATCCAGTGTTTACACAGTGCTTTAAAGTTTGTAAACCACTTTATATACATGATCTCTGTCATCACAACAGCTCTATGAGGTAGGAGCTATTTAAAATTTTTTTTTTTTGCTTTTTTGGAGGGGGGAAGGCAGGACAATTGGGGTTAAGTGACTTGCCCAAGGTCACACGGCTAGTATTACGTGTCTGAGGCCAGATTTGAACTCAGGTCCTCCTGACTCCAGGGTTGGTGTTATATTCACTAGTAGGAGCTATTTTAAAAAATCCCATTTAACAGATGAAGAAACTGAGGTTGAGAGAAATTAAGTGACTTTCCCAGGGTCATACAGGTAGAAGGAAGAGCCAAAATTTGAACCCAGGTCCTTTGACTCCATGTTCAATATTGTTTTAGTTTAAAAGTCCCTTAAGACAACAATCTCATATTTCTTAGCCACATTAGTTTTTTGTTCATTAGCTCACTTATTCATTCATTCAAGAAAATGGTAGTGTCCAGCTTGATCACCTTATTCATCAGACTTAGATTTGAAAAGCTTTGACTCTTTCCAAAAATTTAACTCAATCTCCTAGGACAGACTTTGAAACACTACAGCTATTCAAAAGAAAGTGTGGGTTTGAGCTTTCTTCTTGAATAAAACCTGGGTTATTATGTAGACCTGTTATGTCTATCTGTATTCTTGTTTCATTTTTTAAAAACCCTTAAGTAAAAGTAGCTAGATGGCCAGACAGAGTGTTAGAACTGGAGTCAAGAAGACCTGAGTTCAAATGTGACCTCAGACAATTACTAGCTGTATGCCTCTGGACAAGTCACTTAACCTTTGTATGCCTCAGTTTCCTAATATGTAAAATGGAGATAATAATAGAACTTACCTCTCAAGGTTGTTCTGAGGATCAAATGAGATAATTGTAAAGGACTTAGCACAGTTTCTGGCATGTAGTAAACAAATTCTTTTTCCCTTTCTTTTTTCCTAAGGTTCATAAAATTTGTGTCTGTTCCCATTCTCTACCCTAATGCTTTGCTTTTTTTCCTTGAATATGATGCTATGGAATGGTAACTACCAACATTTGGGCTTTATCTAACAAAAAGATTTTTTTCCCTAAAAGCAATATTCAGACTAGCAAATTTAGGCTTTCAAAGGTTACAAGTCGAGGTTTACCACACTTCTCTAACCTCTACTCTTATGGCTTCTTCATTCATTCTAGCACTTAAGAGGAAAAAGAGATGTTTGCTAAAAGACGGGCCTGAAGTCAAGGTTTACCAAAGGTTAGCTCATTCCTTTGTTACCACCTTAGGCAAATGAAGGCAATAAATTATGAAGAAATCTATTTGCCAACGCAATAATCCTGTCTAAAGTCAGCTCAACAAGGAAACAGCAAGTGTCTACTATGCATTCTATTTACTATAGGAAAAAGGAGTTTGATATGGCATAGTAGATATAGTGCTGCATTTAAAGTCAGAAAGAACTAGTTCTTAGCTTGTCTCTGCTACTTATTAGCTTGGTGTAATGGTAATGGAATTTAAAGATCCCCTTGTGCTGACTTGGTTTTCAGGTTAAGTGTTAAAACCCAGAGCTTGTGAATCCCACTTGTGGGATGGACTTGTTGATGTGAAGAGAGGGGGCTGAACTGGGAGGAGCTGGTGCCATGGATAGAGAGGCCCAAGCAGAGAGAGGCCAGAAGAACTTTAGGGAGCAGCATCGTGGAGGCAGAGAGAAAATTTCCAGGGGCCAGAGTTGCTGAGAGAACTGGCAGTCAAAGCCATCTGGATTGATGAGGGCCAGTTGGAGCTGCCCAGGACTTCTGAGAACTGCCACCTGGAGCTGCCAAGAACTGAGGAGGCATCACTGTGGTACTGGTATTTTTTCTGTCTGTTTTGATGTCATTTTGCCACATCTAATTGCTGGTAAAGGACAGTGCTGTTGTTGCAGAGGTTCTGAAACCTTGCTGTTGGTTCAGAAGCTCTGAAGGATTTTCTTGTTGTATGTTTACAGAAATCCTGGAGGAGGGTCTTGCTGATGTTTTCAGGGGTCCTGAGGCTATTCTGCAGGCAGAGAGTGAATTGATGAGGATGCTGGCAATGTATATTGTGGCTTGGTTAAGCTTTGTCTTCCCAGGAACAGAGATTGCTGAGAACTTGCCTCGGGTCAAGATGAAGAAAAGATCTCTCCTTGGATATTGAATGCTATAACCTTGTTGTGGCTTAGGGGTAGATGGCCTTTGTGCTGTCCACTTCCCCTTTGAGAAGGTGCTTGGTGGTAACTGATGATAATTGTAATTCAGTTGTGATCCAGGGGTGGAGTACTTTGATTTTTGTAATTTGTGACTGACCAAATGAATGTGCTTTGTTTATACTTGGAAACTAATCTCCACTTGAGAAGAGACTTTGTGATTGACTAAATAAATGTACTAGCCAGGAGTGGAGTACTTTGACTTTATACTTTGTGACTGAATTGAGAACTTACTAAATGACTGAGTTACCCTGTATTTTAATTTTCTCTTTTCTGTGAATGTTTTGCTTTAATTTGTTACTGAATATATGGAGAGTTACTATGCTCATAATTTTGAACCTGAAAGTTGCTTTTGCTTGGCGTTATACTTGGTGACTGGGCAAGTCATTTGATTTTGCTGAACTTCAGGCAGCTCTCTGATCAATCAACAAAAATATCCATTTCCTTTTTGTTCTTCAATTAACATTTATTTTTTATTATCTTTCCATTAAAAAAAGGATATTTTAAGTGTGTGTGTGTCTTTGTGTATGTGTGTGTAGGTATCAGGCCAAATAAATTACCACATCAGCCATGTCCAAAAATGAATGCCTCATTCTACATCTTGAGACTATCACCTCCTCAGGAGGTCCACAGCATTCTTTATCATTGGCCCTACAGAACTTGGTTACAAGTTCCTATTATTTTCCAGGCACTGTGCTAGGTGCTTGAAAAATACAAAAATGAAACAGTTCTTGTCTTCCATTAGTCTGCATTCCACTAGAAAAATATACTAGTGCTACTCAAGACTACATTTATAGTGTCCTTGAGATCTGTATGCATTAGGTTGGCAGGGGAGGGGCAGTGTCCCACACTCACAAAATTACAGGTCCTTAGTACATGCAACCTATCTGCAAAGCACTGAGCCTAGGACTCTGGGGGAGATACAATGCTTTAAAAAGACTCAGTCCTTATACAAATGCATCTTAATCTGGTAAATGAATAAGATGCATAGCAGTAATGCATGATGAAGCAGCTTAACATATGATCTCAGAGTCAAGTTAGCCTGGTGGAAGTCCCTTTTCTAACACATCCTAGTTGTGTGATGCTGAGCAAATCTCTTAACTTTTCAGTGTTGCAGATATTTCTCTTAGAGTATAAATTGCAGAGAAATTGTAGATCTGAACTGGTAGAATTTCCTCATTGGGAGTTCCCTGCATCAATGAAATCACAGTTCTGGTCCCTCCAAAATGTATGATTACATTAGAAAAATACCAAGTGCTATGTGAAGTTGAGATAGAGAAGGTTGGTCATGATGGGGAAGGTGGCATTTTATGCAGGGCTTTATAAAGTGACCAGAGATTCAAGAGATGGAGTAGGGGAGAGGAAACATTCTAAACATAGAAAGACATGAACAAAAGGGAATGGGGTAGGAGGGATAAGTTGCATTCTGCTGCTTATTTTCAAATGAGCACTTTTTACATTAATTTAATTTTTATCATGAAATTAACAAACATTTCAATACATAAAGAACAAAAAAAGATTAAAATGTGAGTGTGGTACAATCTTTTTTTTCTTGTACTTTATATATGGAGATTCTTTGCTTGGTGTTAGTTCAGGATAAAATTTTAAAGTTTTCTAAAAGAGAATTTAAACTCTTTAGGAATGGATTGTTTTATTTTTTGTACCTGTCTCCAGTTATTAGTGATGTGTCCAGCATAGAATATTCCTATAATAAATGCTTGATCTATTGATTATATATGAATCCATTTTTAATATTATCCTGTCTTCCTTCTCTCCCTTTTTTCCTTCCTTCCATCACTAACAAATTACTCTTCTACTCCCTCAAACCTGTAACAAATAAGTATAATCAAGGAACATAACACATTAGGTCTGAAAACATGTCTCATTCTTTGTCTCTAACCCCTATGTCAAGGTATGGAAGATATATTTCAGCAGTCTTTTAATGTCATGATTGGTCACTGTTTTGCCAGGAGTTCTTAAGTCTTTCAAAGATTTTTTTTGTTTGTTTATATTATTTTGGGTCACTGTGTAAATTGTTCTAATTCTTCTGGTTTTACTCTACATCACTTCAAACATGTCTTCTAAAGTTTCTATGAATGCTTCATATTGTTTATGGCACAATAGTATTCCATTATATTTATATACCACAATTTGTTTGGTCTTTTCCCAATTGATCAGTACCCACTTTGTTCCTAAGTTATACTTTTAATGTTATTAATATTTTTAATGAGCCTTTTCCTTTTATCATTAACTTTGATGGAGTCAGTAAAAGGGTTGATATGGCTTAGTGATTTTGGGGGTAGATTTTCCAGAATGCTGGACTATTCACTAATTAGTGACTAAGTCACAGCTTCACAAACAGGACATTTATATGCCTACAGTGTCCAAAAATTGATATTTTCATCTTTTGTTATTTCTGTCAATCTGATGCCTATAAGGAAGAATCTTAGAGTAGCTTTAACTTCTATCATTTGTGATTTTGAAGTTTTCATGATTGCTAATATATTTCTTCAGTAAATCAGCCTTTTTGTAAACTTGGACTTTAAAACATATGTAATATTTTGTGTAAGGTAAAGAGACCCTAAGATAAAACAACATATAAAAGCTTCAGAAACTTAAATTCACTTATAATAAAGAATTTCAACCTGACAAAATAGTTAAGGCACAAGGCTAACTTATTTAGCTTGATAAAGGCTGCATGGGTTAATGAAGGGGAGCAAGGGATATGTCAAAGGCTTGGGTTCAAATTATAGCTCTGTTGCATTATCTCAGGCAAGTTAAAAGCTCTCTAGGTCTGGTTAATTACTTGTGAAATAAAAGGGTTAGACTAGATGATCTGTAAAGTCCCTTTTCTTTTTTAAAGCAACTGGGGTTAAGTAACTTGCTCAAGGTTACACAGCCAGGTGTTTCTGGGTGGGTGCTAAGTGTCTGAGCCTGGGATTTGATCCCAGGTCATCCCGACTCTGGGGCCTGTGCTCTTACTCACTGTGCTACCTGACTGCCCTGTAAAGTCCTTTTTCTAACTGTAAAAGTATTTTGACCTTAAGGCTCATACTTCAGAAATTTTTAGGCAGTAGGATGGCAACCCCCACTGGCAAAATGTGATGCTACAGACTGGCTTCTTTCAGGCATTATAAATGTTTAGACAGAAGGAAAAGATCTAAATAACTGAAGTAACATTTATTCATGGGTAGGTAAAGCCAATATAATAAAAATTTTTTACCTAACTAATCTATGTAATGCCATGCCAATTAAATTACTAAAAACTTAGCTTACTGAGAGAAAAAATAACAACAAAGTTCATTTAGAAAGAACAAAAGGTCAGGAACTACAAAGAAATCAGGGCAAAATAGGAAGGAGATCCAGTAGTATCAACTGTAAGTTACCTTAAATCATATTATAAGGTGGGAGTGTCACTGAACTGTAAAATGGATAATCTTATTTTAAATTAAAATTTTTCTTGTATAAATAAAAAGCTTAAATAGCCAAGAATAGAAGGTATTCAGAAAATTGGGGAAAAAACTTTTATAGACAATCTGTCAGATAGAATGGGACTGGGTTGGAGGTGTTGATGAGCTGGTTGATTCAGAAAAACATGGAAAGACTTGGACTTAACAAAAGAAGATGGTAGCCACCTTTACAGAAAAAGACAAGAAGAAATAAGCATAGTATAATTTTACATATGTCTATGAATGTTTATATATATATATATATGTATGTATATGTGAACATGTATATACATGTCTCTGCACTTAATTGTAGCCTTTTTGGGAATAAAGCAAAAAGTGCACAGCAGAGAACAAAGGAAAATCTATAAGGAAGCAAAACTGGGTGACTTTGAAAACAATGTATAGTATTTATTATATAGGTTTTTTTAAATGGAAATTTATTGCTTTATATTGAATCCTCTTTTATGTTCTGCTGTGTACATGGCATTGTTTTATTTCCTTATTTTGTACTTAAGTTTAAAATAAATTTAAGAACAAAAAAAATTAAAAGGAAAATAGGAGAGTCTTAAAAAAGTGGTCAGGAGTTGTCAGGTAGGTGGTACAGGTGGTCCATGTGTAACTAAGCCACAACCGTGTATGCGAAGTTGGAAAAGTGCTGGAAAGTATTGATAGAACCAAATTAGGTTTTCCTAGTTGACTTTGATACTATGCAAATTATAATTATGTAGTTCAGATCTCATTTATAGTTGAGGCTCAGAGAGATAAGTGACTTATTGAAAGTTAAAAGGCCAGTCTGTGGCAGAGCTTGGGACTTGAACCTCACTTTATGTTCATTGCTTTCCATTATACTTTACCATTTCTGTTGAAGAAATCAGAGTACTAGAGCCAGAAGACCTCAGAAAGCATCCACTCCAATTCCCTCATCTTGCAAATGAGAAAGCTGAAGCCCAGAGAAGTGATTTATTGGAGGTCACACACTGGCTAAACGATTTTATCTTTGTGCCAACATCTGCTTGGCTTTTGGCATGCAAGATATAGAGGGGATTAAACTGACATAAAATTTTTTCAACTTATTTGAGCAAAGTACTAGGATAATTTCTCTTTGGGTTTTAACCAAATTTGGTTCTAGAGGAAACATGGAAATCAAACTAATAATTATATTCACCTAAGATAAATGACTTTTTCCAGGAAATTAAACAGAATCCAGTAATCCTATAAGTTAATTGCTGTGCAGTAGGTACTACCAGCATCTCATTAAAATGACCTACACTAAATACAAACCCAGTTTATTTTGTGCTGTAACTTAACCTCACACTTCCAGTGATTTAGCTATACCATTAAAAATTTGAGACTAAAATGTTAGAATTTGCTTTATGCCAAATTTCAAAGTTTAATTAAATGGAGGCATCAATAATATATTTTGCTACTGTTAAGAAATTGAGACAAGGAGTGGGGAATCACACACTGAAAAATATTTACTGTTTAAGTGACTGTCAAAGATTTACTAAGCAGCTCTTCTAAAATAAATAGGAGAAATCAAATATTGATATCATAAAACATCTAAAGTAAAAACAAAAAACCCTGCTACTACAGAAGTTGCGACAACATAGAATACTATTTCTTCCGAATGTATTTTATTTACCTTTTTTTGGGGAAGGGCAATTGGGGTTAAGTGACTTGCCCAAGGTCACACAGCTAGTTTTTGTGTTAAGTGTCTGAGGCCAGATTTAACTCAGGTCCTCCTGACTCCAGGGCCAGTGCTCTATTCACTGTGCCAACTAGCCACCCCTGTGAATGTATTTTATAGTGAGCTCAAAATCTAGGTTATTCCCCTCCCCTTCAACTCCTCCTTCCCCAACTCCTTGGAATTAAGAGGTATTACAATCTAGGAAACACCTAATTAAAGATCTCCAGTAGGTAAACAGGTTAACTGAAAACAAAGATACATTTGACCCAGTTAGACTGATCTATCTATACTGAGTCATTTTTGGATTAATCATAACTTTCAGTAAATTAGAATGCCATACTTTCACCAAAACTACAGGCCATTCATTTCAATTTCCATAGCAAAATAAACATAAATTTTGTTTGACCTACTTGCTCTGTATAGCTAGATATGGGAAACATTCAGATTTTAGGTTATAATCACTGACTATATACAGGAGAGCTATTAATACTCAATAACTGAAGTTACAACTACTTACGGTATTTTTTTATGGAAAAATCCTTTATTTTTCTGCATATTTAAAAACAAATTTGTGGACAACTTAATGCTACAGTTGTCTACAAATGCTTTGGTTTCCATTCTTTTAACAGAATCCTTTAAAATAAGAATATTTCTTGACAAGCTATAATGTGTATACAAATTGGATGTTCAGACCCTAGACTTTTTTTTTCTTTTGGAGGGACAATTGGGGTTAAGTGACTTGCCCAAGGTCACACAGCTAGTAAGTGTTAAGTGTCTGAGGCCGGCTTTGAACTCAGGTCCTCCTGACCCCAGGGCTGGTTCTCTATTCATTGCACCACCTAGCTGTCCTGGATCCTAGACTTTAAAAAAAGAAACAATTTTTTGAAAAATGAACACTTATTTGCATCCTCTTTATATTTATGTGTCTGGCTCATACCTTGGGGAAAATAGACCTTGTACTTGGAGACATCAAAAGCTCTACTTGTAAAAATGTAGAAATAAGATCTTTATTTCTATCTACAAGCCCCCAAAATGATTAAGTACCTCATTTAATAGTCAAGGCACTATATATCATGTGATAACAGAAGCAGAAATGAAAAATTTAAAATATGAATTTGGACCTTCTGGGTGTTGACATGGCAAGGTATGGTTATACTATTGGTGTAATACAGAAAACTTACAAGTCAAAGATACAGTTTATAAAAAGTATTAAAGTGGTGACTGCAACTTAAGCTGCCAAAATTGGTACATATACAAAAATGAAAAAAAAAAAAGGGTATAAAAATATTTTTCAAGATAAACTGAAGTTGAACTTGTCAATGTCATTGGATCAATCCTAATTTAAACCAAGAAGCCTCATTTTTGAACAGTAGTGGATTTAGATATTCACTATTTTTGCAAGTACATTTCTAAGTCTTACTCAAGTAGAGTCATGGTCAAGGGAATGTATGAAAATAAGATTTGAGTTGTTTTTCAGGCATTTATTAGCACAGTAACTATCATCTATTTCTTTGTGTTAAGGGTAAGTGTTCACAGAACTCACTGGAGAAGAGTTTGTCTCCATGTTGACTATTTAAATATCACAACTTTGTCAAAACACTATTCCTTATAGCATAGAACGCTGTATAAGAAGTCCTTGTTTTTTTGCCATAATGCTGGTAACTGCATCAAAAACAACATAGAGAAAACAAACATTTTTCAATGCTCTGTTTATCTAATGCAAACACTGCAGTAAACCTTTTTACCAGAATGGCGTGCTTCTTTTTAGAAAGTGCTGACAGTTGACAAGAGAAATATATGAAATAATACATCCACTGCTCCAGCTGATGAATACAGGCAGGTCAAAGTAGCAATGAGTGAAAAAGTAGTATTTTAGGGGATACTAATGCATTAAGAGATAGGCAAAATATGAAGTATCAGGAACTACTTAAAAAGGCAGGGAATATATAGGACTATTTTCTTAAGAATCATACAATGAGGTATCACAGCATGGACCCTTGGGAGTTCATTAAGAGTCTTATTAGGGATGGTTTCTGTAATTGAATCATTAGTATCTAGAATTACAGAATGTTAAAAGCTGAAAGGGAACTTAGGGATTATCTTCTCCAACCTCTCATCTGGCAGCCCATTTATAAAATACTGACTATAGTGGTCAGTACAGATAAAAAGGGAATCACTGCTTTTCTTTACAATAAGTGATAACTTAAGTACTTTCTTTGTAAGCATAAACATCATTTGTTACCAAGCGAAGTGTTAATCAAGGAAGGTAATACTAGATTTTGTCATTTCTGTGGGTCAATTCTTTAAGTGTTTGATACCCTCACTTAACTACAGAAGGAACCCAAGATACAAGGGCAATGAATACTTTCTGGTATAAGTTAAATATTCTTATTATTTTCACGGTAGTTACTGGCAAAAGGCCAATGATACAAGATTAGTCTTTTCAAGTTTATATTGTCAAAAAATAAGTTCTGTCATTGACTGAGGTATTCTGTAACATGCAGCAGTTTCAATTTATCACTGGATTACAAAAAACAGATTTGGCAAATGAAACAAAAAATGATCTATAATAAACAAATGTGTTTACATTCTGACACTATTAAACCCAAGGCCTAAAACATCTTAGGTTATATAATGATGTTGATGTATGCACCTTAACACAAAGTAAGTATCTACAGAGTAAAAATGAGGAAAATATCAAAACTTCAAAAGTTTTAGATTTGAGGAAGACCAACTTTAAAAATGTAGTAAAAAGTGCAGCTTTTCCAGTAAACATGGAGAAAAATTCTTAACCCGAATCTATATTTCACAACTACAATGCACCAAAATTGTGCAACTTGATAAGATTTACATGGATCTGAATTTTAAAGTTTCCAGAAATGAATTTGAAAGGCATCACAATGGGAAAAGAAACATCATCTTCATCTACTTAACCTGTGATTTATTTTTGGAAGGATGTAAGTAAAACTGCAATTTTCAAATATAAAGAAGAAAAAGCTCAAACTCTCCATAAACAAGTAATATGGGATCCTTAGATCCATATGAATTACTGCTTTTTATATAATGTAGGTGGTTAACATGTATTGAACAGAAGTATGAGTGAACATTTGCCATTTTAAAAAAAATCTCATAAATCACAAACTCTTAAGTTTACAGATGCTGAAATAAATATTTTTTTTAACCTAGAAATGAGTATTTTAAAAAGCTGAAGACTTCTTACAGTGTTTGTAGACAAAGTGTCAAGTACAAATAATGTAATTGCCACCTAGTTTCCACTTAATTTCTTCATAATGTGACTGTCAGCTGTGGCATTCGTGAAGATACTTCCAACAACTACATGGGTACCCCAAAGACTATGGCGAATCACTTTGCAGCATCCAAGATCATCAACAGAAAACCCTAATTGTCGATAACGCTCATCTGTTTCAAAAAGAGTGTTGCTTGTATATGGTCCAAAAAACTAAGGATAAAAAAAAAATCAGTAAGGAAGATATTTATTACTTGGAACCAGTGAATAGGAATAAACTTTCTAAACCAAACAGATCTTAATTCTATGGCATAAATAACTTTACCTCACAAACGTAAACAAAGAGACCATTAAGGTACCTACTTCAGAATAGTGCCTCTTACAGTACTTCTAAGCAATTAATTACAAAAGACAAAGACTGCTCTCTACCCTTCTTTGACTTTTCTTATTTGTTTAAAAACAAAATCTAGAGTATTTGAAATACAAGCCCAACATTATATTCTCTTCTAAGGAACATCTTAAGCACTGCCTAATTTTAATTCTGCCTAATTGGTAAAAGAAAAATGCTAGCTACATTACACATTAATATACATATATTATATATGTATATATGTTTGTGTGCATGTGTGTGCATACACATATATCTCAGTTGTATTTAGATAAAAATATATAGATTTTTTTTCTACAATATTTTCCAAGGGAAAGGAATTAGATATGATTTAAATTTCACAGAGAAATCTCGGATGAGAAAACTCCTGCTTCCAAAGTAGGCTGGCACTTTTTCTGCAATTTATAGTCTTAGAGATTTGCCTAGAAGACTAAGAGGTTCAGTTTCAGAGATGATATGTCAGAGGCAACACCTGAACTCAAGTCTTCCTGGCTTAAAGGCTAGTTTCATATTGATTACATCATGATACTTCTCACTAATTCTTTACATGTGTAATATTTTACTTGGCAAGGATCCTTGAAATGTAAAAATAATTTATTAACTCATAAACTTGTTCTTAAAATACACAAGTAGAAATTTAAGATTATAAAAATTAAAACTCATAAAGTAACTTGACTGAACATAAATTTTCACTAAGGGTCAAATTTTAAAAATGTTGGCATCCAAAATATCAATAAGGATGATCTTCAATACATACTTTCAGTAATTTAGTTTTTTCCTTAAAAGAATTTGAAGTGTTTAGCATACAGAAGTCAATTTAACTTAGTACAGAATTCTAACGTTTCATTAAATTCACAACAGTCAGTATGCATTTAATATATGCTTACTATAGTACAAAACACTGTGCTGAGTGCTACGGATACAAAGAGCAAAAAACAATCCATGCTTTCAAGCAGCATACAACTAGCAATGGTGGGGAACCTGCAGCCTTGAGGCTACATGTGGCTCTCAAGGTCTTCAAGTGTGATCCTCTGACTGAATCCAAACTTCACAGAACAAATCCCCTTAATACAATGATTTGTTCTGTACAACTTGGACTCAGTCAAAAGGTCACACCTGAGGATCCAGAAGGTCACATGTGGCCTTGAGGATGCAAGCTCCCAACCCCTGATGGAAGAGACAATGTATAACTATCTAGGTACACACAAGAGATATGCTAAAGGTATCGGCAGTTGGGAAGACCAGGAAAGGTCTCCTAATGATTAAACAGTTATCATTACTTATGAAAAATATGCTGATTTTACAGCAAACAGAAATTATTTTGGCTTCTCAAAGTGCAAATGAGAAGCTGGAATGAGAGGCTCTCCAAGTATCATTCAGGTATGATTTCTGAACAATATTCCCATTTAAATGAACTTCCAAAAATACCTATTCACTTCAGCACTATAAAGAGTTCACCCATCTCAATCCTCTCTAGTCTCAAATATTCTAGCTTTCATAACATATTTACTCACTGCCAATCCAGATGATGGATCAATAAAGTCAGCCCAATAGCCTTCAGTACGTAAAGCATAGCAAATTTCTTTAGCACCATTTATAAACTGCAAGCAAATAAAGAAATTACACAAATCATTCTAGTGTCAGTTTTTACTATGCTAAAATAAAATCCTGAATAGAACATGTTTTGCTTTGAGGTGACCATTAGCAATAAAATTAATGATTAACATTAAGTACTATTCTAATAACATTGTAATATCTTTGCCAAATGGAAAAAGAGTGATGGCTTGTACATTTTACAACTGCTTTGATCATTATTCAGTAACATTTTAATTTACTTCCTATTTTATGAACTATTATTCAAAATAAATTCTGTGCAATTGCCCAGATTCCCCCCACCTTACCCCCAAATGACCTGTAGTTACTCTTATCTTTGGAGGGGTGTGAATATCAGATGAAAGACTAAAATATTAAATGAGAAAACACAGGGCCAATTTCTGTCCCTTGAATGAAAATCCTAAAACTCATTTCCATAATCATTAAGAACTGTGTTTAAAAATTGTGATGTCAACTATATGTCAGTCCAAGCTCTTGAAGGGTTTATAATCTCTTCTAGATCTAAACTAGATATGAAACAGGATATCTCTCTACATATATGCATACATGCACACACAGAGGAAAAGAAAATATGGTGCTATAATATTCTCCATAATTCTGAGATTCTAATAGTTCTACATCAATCTATACTTGTTGATAGATTTTTCTTTTGCTTTTTGGAGGGGGGAAGGTAGGGCAATTGGGGTTAAGTTATTTGCCCAAGGTCACACAGCTAGTTTTTGTGTTAAGTGTCTGAGGCCACATTTGAACTCAGGTCCTCCTGACTCTAGGGCCAGTGCTCTATTCACTGTGCCACCTAGCTGCCCCATTTCTACAAAGTTCTACCCTACTTTTCCCTTGGGGCACTCTAGGTACTATAGAAATACTTTATAAAATGCATGTTTATTTCTAATATTTTATATGGTCATACATAAATATAGGTTTAATAAGAACTGTTAGGGACAAATCAAATAAGCAAGTACAGAGCTATAAAGGGATTGATGTCTATGTATATTACCTGTGGGAAGAAAATAAGATTTATAAACATAAGAAATTATAGAAGACAAGGTAAAGGTAGATGGATTTCATTACATAAAAACAAAAATATAACCAAGATAAAAATAACATTGAAACGAACACTTGACAAAAGCATCTCTCTCACACGCACATGTGCGCGCGCATACACACACACGTGCGCAGTCCATACCCCTGCACAAACAATGAAAGAATATTCATTTCCTAATGGACAGATGGTCAAAGGATATATACGAGTCACAACAGATAATAATCACTTGAAAGTATTCACTCTGATTTGCCTTAAGGAATGAATAACATACGCACTCAATTGGGTATCTTATCCTACAGGAAAATAGAGGGGAAGAGGATATGAGGAGGGATGATAAAAGGGAAGGCAGACTGGGGGAGGGGATAGTAAGAAGCAAACACTTTTGAAAAGGAGAAAACAATAAATGGGGGTGGGTGGGAGAGGACGTAAGGAAATATAGTTAGTTTTTCACAATATGACTACTCTGGAAATGTTTTGCACAACTATACATGTATAACCTATATTGAACTGATTGTCTTCTCAATGGGGGGGGGATTGAGGAGAGAAGAAGGAAGAGAATCTGGAACTCCAAGTTTAAAAAACAAATGTTAAAAAACAAATTATTTTTACAGGCAACTGGGAAGTAAAATATACAGGCAATGGGGTATAGAAATCCATCCTGCCCTACAAGAAAGTAAGATGGAATGAGATAAGGGGGGCATAGGTGGGCAGAAGAGAGGGCAGACTGGGGGAAGGCATAGTCAGTATGCTTGCCATCTTGGGGTTGGGGGTAGGGGAGAGATGGGGAGAAAATTTGGAACTCAAAGTCTTGTGGAAATGAAAGCTGAAAACTAAAACCAAATAAATAAAATTATATAAAATTTAAAAAAGTATTTACTCTGCTTAAAAAATCAAAGCAAAACAATATCAAAACTATTATGTACCAGATAGCATTTACCAAACTGGTAAAAATAGCCCAAAATGACAAAAGTAATTGATGGTGGGATCATGGAAAAACCAGATGCACACATACATAGCTGGTAGTATTGTAAAAGGCTTTTCAAAAAGATTTCTTAAAAACAGTTTGGCAGTTTATTTAGAGAATTATAAAAATAACCATAACCTCTGATTCAGTGATGTCCATTACTGGGATTAATCTTGAGGTCATTATCCAAGAGAAAAAAAAAGTTGTCCTAAGATACTTTTAGCAATGTTATTTGTTATTATATTTAAAAAAAAGGATCTGTACACCTATTGAGGAAGATTGAATAATTTGTTGTATATAAAATATGTTGGAACATGATAATGCATTTAAGAGCAGTAGGCATAAATTCAATCAACTCAGCAAGCATTCTACTCATTGCAGTGCACAATGCTAGCTACAAAAACCAAAGCCAAATAAGTCTTTTTCTTCCAAAGGATTATCTTCTACCTAGGGGATAAAACAAAAAATAGGAAGGCTTAGACAGAAATTTGGGAATGAGAGCATTAATAATTAGGGGAGGAGAAATCCAGAAAGGGTAGGTGGAACCAGAGTTGAGATTTGAAGTCAGGTCTTATTAACTCCAGGTAGGGCACTCTTAGCTACTGTGCCACCTAGCTGTTAAACTAAGTAAGGTGAAATAATCTGGAAAGGTAGGCTGGAGCCAGATTTAAATGCCCAGGAGTAGTACTTTATAATTGAAACTGAATGTTCTTGAAAGAAAAAGTGAGGTCTGCCCTACACTTTTTTTTTCATTTTTCAAACGCTTTATTAACTTCTGATTTACATCATTTATTTCTGCCAGATTTTGAGTTACAAATTTTCTCCCTGTTTTTCCCCTAACCACCACCCCAAAATAGCAGTCCCATAGGATATCACCTCTTACAATCTGCTCTCTCCCATATTTTTTCCCATACCACTTTTGACTTTTCCAGTAGGGCATGATGGATCTCTATGCCCCAGTGCCTGTATCTTATTTCCCAATTACATGTAAAATAGTATTAATAATAGTGTGTATGTGTGTGTGTGTATATTTTAAACATTTGATTTTAAAACTTTGAATTCCAGATTCATTCCCTTCCTCCCTTGTCACCCACCCTTACTGGGAAGATAAACAGTTGAGTATAGGTTGTACATGTGTAGCTAATGCAAAACATTAACATAATACATATATTGTAAAAGACTGACTATATTTCCCTCCCTCCTATCCCATCTCCCACTTGTTCTATTCTCTTTGATCCCATACCTTTTCAAAAGTGGGTGATTCCAACTCCCCCCCCCCACCGCAGCCTGCCCTCCCTTCCATCATCCCCCCTCTCATCCCCTTCTCTCCTATTCTCCTATAGGGTTTGATACTCTATTTAGTAGGTATTTCATTCCCTCCCCAGGCAAAACTCAATGAGAATAAGGTTGACCCATTCCCTTTTGCCTTCCTATTCTTCCCCTCCATTGTAACCATTTGCCCTTGCCTCTTCTATATGAGATAGTTTACCCCAATCTGTCTCTCCCCATCTCCTCTCATTATATTCCTCTCTCACCTCTTAATTTCACCTTTTAAGTATCATTCTTTCCTATTAAATTGGTCCTGTGCCCTCTATCTATGTATACCTGTAAACATATATACACACATTTACATATGTATTCATATGCCCATATACTCTCATATATATATTTCTATTCCCTTCACCTATTTTCATACTGAGAAAAATTTCATAAGTTACAATTATTGTTTTTCCATGTAGGAATGTTAATAGTTCAACTTTGATAAGTTCCTTATGATTTCTTTTCCCTGTTTAACTTTTCATGCTTCTCTTGCTTCTTGTATCTGAATGTCAAATTTTCTATTCAACTCTGGTTTTTTCATCAAGAATGCTTGAAAGTCCTCTATTCCACTGAATGACCATATTTTCCCCTAAAACATGATACTCAGTTTTGCTGGGTAGGTGATTCCTGGTTTTAATTCCAGCTCCTTTGACCTCTGGAATATCACTTTCCAAGCCCTTCGATCCCTCAGTGTAGAAGCTGCCAGATCCTGGGTTATCCTGATTGTGTTTCCACAATATTCAAATTGTTTCTTCCTGGCTGCTTGTAATATTCTCTTCTTAATCTGGGAACTTTGAAACCCAGCTATAACATTCCTAGGAGTTTTCTGGTTTTTCCCATGAGATATTTCACATTGCCTTTTATTCTTTCATTTGTTTGGATCTGTTTAACAGCATCTTGATTTCTCATGAAGTCATTAGCTTCCATTTGCTCCAATATAATTCTGAAGGAATGATTCTCCTCAGTGAGCTTTTGAGATTCTTTTTCCATCTGGCAAATTCAGCTTTTTAAGGCATTCTTCTCCTCATTGGCTTTTTGAGCCTCTTTTGCCATTTGAGTTAGTCTATTTTTTAAGGTGTTATTTTCCTCAGTGAGGCTGACTCTCATTTCGTAATTTTCTTGCATTGTTTTCATTTCTCTTCCCAATTTTTCCTCCACTTCTCTTATCTGCTTCTTAAGGTCCTCTATGGCCTGTAACCACCTCGTATTTTCCTTTGAAGCTTTTGGTGCAGGAGTTCTGATTTCATTGTCTTCCTCCTGTTCCATGCTTTGATTCTTTTTGTCCCCAAAATAGGAGTCTAATGTTGGAATCTTCCGTTTGCTTTGTTTCCTTTGCCTGGTCAAGTTGCCACTCAATTACTTGACTTTTGGGCTTTTTGCCACAGTAGGACTCTGCTACCAGATAGGGGAGCTTTGTACCAAACGTTGGGGTTTTCTCAGCTGCCAGAGGGATTAGTTGGCTGCCCTTGCTGAAGCCTCCATACTCTCTGGCAAGCTGCACACACCCCAGGATCTCCTTCCTAGACGGCAATCCAGATTCAAGGAGGTTAAAGCAAGAGTGATTACCCCTCAGACTGGTCGCTTGGTCCTCCTACATTCTGCAGGCCAGGAGCTGAAGCTGTCACATGGGGGCGGCAGCACAGCCAGGGCTCCTCAGCAGCTTCTCGCCCTGGGAGCAAAAGACAACGCTCTCCCAACTATTGGGTCCCAAAGTCCTTACTGCACTGACCTCTCACTTTGTTCTTCTGTTGATAAATCTGGAAACGGCCACAGCTGCTGGTGATCTGCAGTGCCTCCAGCTGGTGGCTGGTCAGGCCCGTCCTGGGACTAAAACTTTGGTGTGGAGCTGGGCTCGGTTCCCAGAGCGCTGGGCTGGCCGATTCCTGCCAGGCTGTCCTTAGCAGGAGGTTAGTTTCTCTGTGTCATTTTGTGGGTTCTGCAGCTCCAAAGGATTTGAGCCCAGGGCCTCTGCACTTATGGACCTCAGCAAGCCATTCATAACTTAATAATCTCAAAAGAAATGCTAGGGCAGAGGTTTCAAACATGAGGCTCACAAAACTTCCAAGTGTGTCCAGAACCAGACTGATATGCAGATGGGAACAATTTAACAAAAATAAAAATACAACAGAATATAGTTAATATGAATATGCTGTTTTCTAAGTTAATATGCACATGCAGGTATCTTTGGATGGGATCTATTGGCCCCCAATTCTTTTTGTTTGACATCACTTGCTTAGAGCACTGAGATGTGGCTTACAGCTATAGTACAGGTCTATCAGACTAGCACTTTCCATCCAAACTACCCCTTACCCTCATTCTTCATCTATAAAATGGAAATGATACACATAGTACTTAGGGTTGGTATGAAGATTAAAAGATATAATGTAAAAAGCACTTTGTAAACTTTAAAGTGTCATATAAATATCACCTATTATCTTTATTTTGTTCATGTTTATTGAAAGCAAAAGTTGCACGGTTACTGCTTTTAAAATTTTGATAGCACCAGTTCTGTACACAAAGTACAGATGCCTTCTGATTTCAAGGTTTTCCACTACATCACAGTGGACTATAACAAACATGAGGCAGAACAGCACAGTGAAGAGTCAGGAGATTCAGGATCTTTCTCCTCAAATACTCTATCTCTGTAGTCCTAGGAAGGTTGCTTCTTTGAAATTCAGCTTTTTCATCTGTAAAATGGGGATAATTACAATACTACCCATTGGACAGGGTTAACTGGGAGGATCAAATGACAATGTAAAGTGTTTTCTAAACCATAAAGTGCAATATAAACGTTAGCTATGATCATTATTAGTGGGCATAGCCAAAGGTCATAATTTCAAAAGTAAAAACATTTTGATAAATGAGTACACAGAAGAGAGAAAGGGAGAGGAGAAGCAGTTTGGCAAAGTAGATAGATAACAAGCTGGCCCTAAGTCAGGAAGGCCTAGCATCAAGTCCTGAATCTAGCTTTGTATCCATACCCCAGCAAAAACAGATGAGGAGGCAATCCACATTGGTGGAGACAGTTTCCATATGATGGAGTTCCTTATACCAATGATATCACAGATAGATGGCATCCACTCCAGGGGAAAAAAGGTAAGAAATATCAGGTGTACATACCTTTTCTAACAGCATTTCTCTTTCATTTTCAACCTCTTCACTCCATATGGTCATATCATTTTTTGTTTTCTGTGTTACAGTTAGTACCACTAATTTGCCAGAATTCACTTCTGGAAACATTGATTCAAAATCTGATGAAAGAATAAAATCAACATTCCATGGAGATACAGATTATAATTTTACCCTTATCTTCTTCTCATTAAATTACAAAAGTAAGGTACCTTATTGTGCCAAAGAGTATCCCATTTTTAACAGATGAAGCAAGGTCATAGTAGTATAAGAGATAGTATTTTTGAAATTAAGTTTCTCCTAAGTCTGAGTCCAGTACTTTTTCTACTAAACATTGCAGCTTCTCAATAATGATGAAGATGATGGTCATTGTTATTATTACTACTTCAGATTGTTAATAGTATGAATTTTAAATTTAAAACCTGGGTTCATTCTTATCCTTTATAGATTAGAAAAACTTCCACCAAGATCCTATTCTAAATGCTTCCTCAAGACATGGAAATGATCCTCACTTTTGAAGGCTATGTTGGTAAAACAAACTCTAGCAGGCCTACTGAGCTGGAAGGACTTTAAGGACAGGTCCAATGGCAGATTGTCTGAGGGAAAGTTTAGCTCAAGTTTGAAGAGGCTTATCACAAAAATGATCAATTCTGTATGGCCACAGCAACTCATGTAGGGTTCTCCATTAAGATGTAAAGTGTCTTAGTGAAGGGAGTACACATGCCAGAGATGCCATAAATTTTTAAAAAGTATTTAAAGAAGGCTACATAGAAATTCTAGCATTATTACCTTGATAGAGCTTGATCAAGATGTGCGCAAGGTATTTAGGGAAGAAATATATTACTGTAGTATCCTTTTTTTTTTTTTTAGAAAAAGAATACTGTAATTTCTAAAAGGTACTTTGTGCATAAGGATGGAAAATGAAACTTAAAATAAGCCCAATTATTTTTTTTTAAAGCAATTGGGGTTAAGTAACTTGCTCAAGGTTACACGGCCAGTTATTATTTCTGGGTGTGGTGCTGAGTATCTGAGCCTGGACTTGATCCAGGTCATCCCGACACTGGAGCTGGTGCTCTTACTCGCTGAGCCACCTGGCCGCCCCTAAGCAATTGGGGTTAAGTAACTTGCTCAAGGTTACACGGCCAGGTGTTTTTGGGTGGGTGCTAAGTGTCTGAGCCTGGGATTTGATCTCCAGGTCTTCTCAACACTGGAGCCGAGCCGGTGCTCTTACTCGCTGTGCTACCTGGCTGCCCCAGCCCAATTATTTTAAAAGATGCAAATAATTTCTGAAAAAGAACACATTTTGGTTCCCTAAGATGAACTTACTTTTTAATAAGAAATTACATCTCTTTCATAATTCTGTTGACAAACACACATACACAAGAACTAAGTGAAATCAGAGTCATTCATCTATTACTACTCTTTCACTTTACTGATGAAATAAGGGCCCTTTTATAAAGGTTTGCTTAAGTTCACATTATGTGATAAGGCTCAGGGTCAGGACTGGAATCCAGGTCTCCTGAGTCCTACAGTTCCAGTACAACAAGTTGGAGTATTTTAGACTTATATCCAACGTTCATAAATACAGGCAATCTGTTAAAATGCAAGTTCTTTGAGGACAGAGGTTGATGTTTTTATCTTAGTGCCTCACAAAATGCATGTAGTAGGTGAACTGTTAATTATTAATAATGATCAAATTGTTAATGTTTATTATAACATAGCAGCACGGTTAATTTTCTACTCCAAAATGGAGTAGAAAAAAAGGGACAGCACAAAAAGTGACAAAACTAAATTATTCCTTAAGGAATGTATTATGGGGTAATATGTTACGAAGAGCTTGCTATGGTCAAGGTAAAAGCATTCAAATGTTAAAAATGCATTAAATCACTATGATTTAAACACTGCCACCACTAGGGAACATTCTTCAACAGTAAGAAAATTACCTATGTTATCTGGTTATCAGTGCCACAGAAAATAAAACACACTATACCTTTTCGAAGTAGCTCTGGACATGTTTGTATTACACATTCTACTTTGGCATTTTCAAAGTAAGTTTCTGCTCTGTTAATGTCCTGTTGTTCAACAGGTACATCACTGCCCTAAGGAGAACAAAACAATTTAAGTAGGTAAAATGTGTGTCAAGTAACCCGTCATATGTTTCTGTGACATCCGTGAAATCATATTATAATGTGTCACTATTTGTCTTTTGTATAAAACAAGGACAGTATTAACCCACATAGAATTCTTGTGAGTTGACAGATGATGATATAAATAGTTATCAAACACTTAACAAAGAGATACATACAATATAAGGCCCAAAGGTATAATTATGTACAAAGTAATGAATAACTTAATTGGTCAAACAAAAAGTATTACCTATCAACCAAACATCTGTGTAAATTAAAAAAAAACAACACACTTTAAAAATAATTTTATACTCTTATTAAAATAAAGGGTTTCTCACTAGGAGTTTGTTCCCTAATTTGAGAGGTCAAAGGGACTTTAGGTATGATTTGGAGATTCTTCATAATGAACATAAAATCAAATTCTATTTAGAATTAACTTTCAGTCTACACATTTAGGATAATAATTTGGAATTACGTCAAAAGTGACTAAAATGTCCATACCTTTTGACCCAAAGACTCTATGCTGGGTAGTCATATACTTCAAGAAAGTCAGATATAAATGACATATATATGTAACCATAGGTAGATATAAGTAACTTACATCTACTCACATGCATATACATATTAAAAATATTCATACCAACACTTTTTGTGGTAGCAAAGAACTGAAAAAACAAAGTAAATGCCCATCAGCTGTGGAATAGCTGACCAAAGTGTAGTGTATCAATATAATAATGGATCATTACTGTGTTGTGAGAAACAATGAATATGAAGAATTTAGAGAAGCACTGGAAGGCTTACATGAACTCACAGAGTGAAGTAAGCAGAATCAGAAAAAAAAAACATTCAGTGAAAACAATGTAAATGAAATTGAACAAAAAAGAAACTGAATGCTTTGTAAATACAATGATGAAATCTGAAATCTGGTCTGAGAAAAAAGATAAGAAAATGCACCTCTCTTATATTGGAAGTAGCCTGAGTTTAAAACTCAAATTGCAGGTCCCAATTAGCAGTGGAAAGTGAAACCAGAGTACTGGATTAGAGAGGTCACTTAGAACCTATAATATCTAAACTTGAAGGTAATTTAGAATGGAAAATTCAGAGCTGGATGAGGCTGGAGAAGCCAGAATACCAGTGTTGGGAGGGACTGGAATGCAGAGGGTGGGAAATGTTCAGAGGCTGAGAATGGGAACTGTAGGAAGCAGCAGTATCTTAGCACCCAGGATGTCAGGCCTCCAAGTAGCCATGAAGAAGGGAGTGAGAGACTGAGGAGAGCCTTTAGAAAAAAATATTAGAGCCAGCAGAGCCTTTAGAAGTTGGCATATCAGAAAAAGGAGTGTCATCAATACAATTCTATGGGTTTGCTAGGAGGACTCTGGAAAAATAAATCATAACTTCTGCAGGGTCCTCAGAATAGATAATATGATGCATTGGAAGGTTTAATTTTATTTTATGTTCATCATGGTCTAACATTTTGATCAGTTTGGATTAAATTGTAAAAAGAGAAAACAAAAAAAAATGCACCTCTTTCCCTTTCTTTTTCTTTTTTCCCCCTTTCTGTTTCTTGTAATAAAGGATGGGTTTCTGGATAGAGGGTAGGGGAGGGATATATTTAGAAATAAAGGTAACATAAGAAAACATAGTAACATTTTAAAAAAATCTGTTAGATAAAAGGTATACAAACACAACAAAAAAGTCAATCCCTTATTATTTTGATATTAGTACTGAAATTCTATAATATGTAACCTATGGAAAAAAAATCAATAAAGAAAGATTTGTTCGTTATGAGGAATAAAGAGAAAACACACATGTTGTAGTGCCTTTCTAGAATATTTAGAAATATTAGAACACTTGCTAAAAAGTGCTGGACTATGGTGTGCAAACAAGTAGAATGAATCTACTGAAAAGACTTTTCACCCCTACAATATTTTTTTTTTAATTTTTGCTTTGCAACACACAAAAATCAAGAGGATTAAAGTAGATACAGTATAATCTCTCTGGATCCTCTCTCCAGAGACATCTGAAGGGTAATTATGCAAACTAAAGAATTCCATTAATGTCTTTGAGCTTTCATCCTACAGACAGATGTAGTACATTTTAATGGTAGAAGCCTCAAACATTTAAAAAAAAATCTGTATTCCCTTTAATAGCTTCTCATATTATGTGACATTCATTTCCCATACTCCCATTATTCCTCTATGGGACTCCACTCAAAGTGTTGCAAGTTCTTCCTATAGATCACTCAACACTGTATGGAAACTAATATAACAGTTTTGCTACTTGGTTGGCCCAGCTCCTTTTTTTGACTGTATTTGATGATAACCAGGTTTCACAGGTATTAAATGGAATAGTATGAATATGCTTACACATACACAAAAAAAACCAATGCCCAGAGAAACTGTTTTGCAACCTGCATTAATTATAAGTTGTTGCTCCTATGTTCTATAATGACAAAGTCAACCTGGGACTGGAGGTATGTGAACAATGATAAATATGCTAAGATATTTAAACACTCTGCCTGAAAAAACAAAAACGGAGAAACACATTTTTGTACAAACTAAGTGAAAGCCAAACTTTTAATATTACTTTTGGGTCAGGAATACTTTTGCTTTAGATATCTCTGCCAGCTATACTGCAATTACGAGTATTTAATCAATTAGCAATCATAAGTAGTTATCAAAATTCTACTATATGCCAGGCATGTTTTACATGTTAGGATACAAACTGTTTTACATGTTGGGATACAAAGCTAAAAAGCCAAAAAGCCTCACCCCTCAAATAGCTGGCATTCTTATGGGTAAGCAAATCCACACACATATAAAATATATATATATAAAAATAAATGAGATAGTTTTGAAAGGAAAGGGAGTGGCAGAACCTATAGGATAAACAAACTATAAGCTCAGACAAAGGTAAACATTTTTAGTGCAGCACACCTCTTCCTTATTAAAAATAACTGAGAATTTCTAGGGAGTATCAAATCATGAGAGGCAGCAAGACAGAATAGCTAGCTAGAGGATGGCCTTGGGAGTCAGGAAGACTGGGCTTTCAGGACTTGCCTGACACATGCTAGCTTTGTGACTACATCGGAGTCGCTTAACTGGAGTGCTTCAAGCAACAGAGTAGAATAAATTGCAGTTGAATTGCCCATCTGTAATGCTTGAAATAATTTCACAAGATTTTTACACCGTTTTACTAGACAATAACAATTCTTACCTCAAATTCGCTTATATACTGTGCCATCACAAATTCATGCCTTTCACTTGATAAAGGCTCTGCCAGGACATCAGGCAAAGTTCTATGAACTGGACTTTTCTTTTGCAAAGCTGTGCCACTGAGGTGACAGTCAAAACCTATGTTCCCAGGGAGCTGAAATCTTTGATCCTGTGGCCCAAATGGTCCCATTGTTTCATCTGGCCACACAGTCCTCGAACCTAAAAAGAAATGAAGAGAATTATTTTTTTCCCCAATTTTGGCACAGAAGTTACAGTTTTTTGGGCCTTTGATTTTTTGTAAAGTAAAAAATTCTTTTGAAAAAAAAAGTTCTTGGGGGAGGGAAGGAGATGGATAAGGTCTTTGAAGTGTGGCTCTTAATGAGAACATACATCATCTATATCAATGCCACGTTAAATAAAATTCAAGATTTATTTAGAAAACAAACATGCTAAAAATTGATCACGAGTCCTGGAAATTTCAATTTTGGGTTTTTTTTTCCTGGTCAAAAATAGACATGTATTTGAACTGACATATTTTTTTGGTTGTAGTAACTTTTGGAAATTTCCTATCTAAAACAAGTTTATCTCTTTTGTTGTACTTCCTACCTCCAGGGTCTGGCTCAACAGATACTCCAAGATTTCCAACCAACATGAGTGGGAAAATAATGGTACCCCTAACATAAATTAGAAACCACTTCTGGGGTGAAATCATGAATTTTTTTTTGGGGGGGGAAGGGGAGACAATGAGAAATACATATATTAATAATATAGGATATGATTCTTTGGTTTAATTTTCTACAGAAGCAGACTTCAATTTTTTTCTTTGCTTTTTCATATTTAATATTTTTAAATTTGGGTTATAAATACATCTTGGGGAAAAAAAGAATACTACAGTTGGTGAAGTCATTTTATCAACTTAATATTAACCATACTTCTTATTGAACTTAAGAATGAAAAAAATGGGTGGTCTCACCAAATAGAAGGATCAGTTATTAATCACATGACAGAAACAAGCAACATTAATGCTACATGTCTATTTCCTAGCCACACTTGGCTGTCTTCAGACTATTTTCCACTGAGATAAATAGGACTTTCTAGCAATTTTCATCCTAACTTGTTTAGGTCTGGATGGAAAATCACTATGATTAAGGTAGTAGTAAAATGTTCAATAAGTTTTGTCTAACATTTCAAAAATATTTAACTCACAGCATCATTATTTAGACTTAAATTAATTTGTATGTACAAAATATAACTTTATAGGCATTCTTAAGTCTTAATCACAATTGTTAATGCATTTCCTTTTTTCTTAAAAAAAAAACAAAACTACATGTCTGCATCTTGTTCAGGCTGAAATATAAGAACCCAATCCCATTGATGATCGGTCCATGAGTTCTAACCTGGGCTAGTTTGCCCCAACTTATGTATCTTGGTGCATCTCGGCACCCACTCAGCCCTTCTCCCCAAAACTCATCATGTTAGTGCCTGACAGTGTAGAAATTTGATCAGTTTAGCCCTTCTGCAGCTTAGAATTCCAGAGTTCAAGTGTTTCAGTTTCCCTAATAGCAGGGATCCTCATAGACCTGTGCCCTAATATCCAGCTCCTCATTTCCACTTTTTATGGCCCTAATTAAGTATGGATTCTATTTGTTGTGGATTATGAAGGTAGATGCAAGAAGGATGAGAAAGACCAGAAGGAAGAAGAAGCAAGACACCTGAGAAGCCTGCTACTATATGGAAATTTCTGGCAGGAGAAATGTATGGTTAGCCATTCTATTTGGCCAAAAACAGAGAGGGAGATGGAAGATTGCTAGTGGTCCAGGAAACTAGTTTTCTGCTTGTGCTGCTGCTGTGGCAGCTGTGCAAATGCCTCCAAGGAAGAGCTGGAGTGAAACATACCAGTGAAGAGAGGTAAGGATGAACAGGACTGGGCTGGTATCTACCATAATTTCAATGACTAGTCAGTATACAAGAACAATGTTGGCCATCAGACTGTACTGCAACTTTACATTCTATCTAGCCATACAAATGCACCATTTTTCAGAAGCCACTGAGCTGTTGTTTGTTTTTAATTTATTTTTTGTTTTCAACATTCATTTCCACAAGATTTTGAGTTACAAATTTTCTCCCCGCCTTTCTCCTACCCCCCACCCCAAGATAGCGAACCTACTGAATACCCCTTCCCCCAATCTGTTCTCTCTTATATCCTGCCCCATTACCCCTCTAACTTTCTAGTAGGGCAAGATGAATTTCTATACCCCAGTGCCTATACATCTTATTTCCCAGGTGCATGTAAAAAACAATTTTTTAAAACAGTTTTTAAAACTTTGATTTCCAGATTCTTTCCCTTATTCCCTCCTCACCCACCTCCACTGGGAAGACAAGCAATTCAATATAGGTTGTACACATGTACAAGCAAAACATTTCCATAGTAGTTATATTGTGAAAGACTGACTATATTTCCCTCCATCCTATCCTGCCCCCCACTTATTCTATTTTCTACTTTGACCCTGTCCCTTTTCAAAAGCGTGTGCTTCTAACTACCGTCTCTCCCAATCTGCCCTCCCTTCTATCATCCCCTCTTATCCCCTTCCCCCGTACTTTCCTGGAGTGTATGTTATTCCTTCCTTAAGCCAAATTCAATGAAAGTAAGGTTGACCCATTCCCTTTCACCTTCCTACTCTTTCCCTCCATTGTAACAGTTTTCTCTTGCCTCTTTTATATAATTTACCCCATTCTATCTCTTGTATGCCTCTGATCCTGTGCCATCTATGTATACATGTACACACATATACACACATACACTCTCCTATACATACATATATATGTGTATAATACACACACACATTCCCTTTAACTATCCTCATACTGAGAAAAGTCTCATGAGTTACAATTATCTTTTTTGCATGTAGAAATGTATATAGTTCAACTGTAATAAGTTCCTTATGAGTTCTTTTTCCTGTTTACCATCTCATGCTTCTCATATTTGAAAGTCAAATTTTCTATTCAGCTCTGGTTTTTTCATCAATACTTGAGAGTCCTCTATTTCACTGAATGACCATATTTTCCCCTGAAGTATTATACTCAGTTTTGCTGGGTAGGTGATTCTTGGTATCAATCCTAGCTCCTTTGACCCTTGGAATATCATATTCCACATCCTTAGATCCCTTAGTGTAGAAGTTGCTAGATGTTGTGTTATCCTGATTGTTTCCACAATACTCAAACTGTTTCTTACTGACAGCTTGTAATATTTTCTCTTCGACCTGGGAACTCTGGAATTTAGCTATGATATTCCTAGGAGTTTTCTTTTTGGGATTTTCTTCAGTATTTTTTGGGGTCTCCTTTAGCAGGCTGTTGACTTGCTTTTCAATATTTTCTTGCATCACTGTCATTTCTCTTCCCAATTTATCCTCCATTTCTCTTACTTGATTTTCAAAATCCTTCTTGAGCTCCTCCATGGCCTGTAACCAGTTCACATTTTTCTTGGAAGCTTTTGATGCAGGAATTTTGACTTCATTGACTTCTAGTTCCAGGTTTTGATCCTTTTTGTCCCCAAAAAAGGATTCTATGATCTGTGTTTCCTCTGCTTGTTCGTATTGCCAAACAATTAATTGACTTTTGAGCTTTTTGCCACAGTAGAACTTTGCTTTCAGGGTGGAGACAGCTATGTCCCAAATCACTGGTGTTTTTGCCAATGTTGTCAGAGGTCTGAGGAGGGCACCCTCTCTACAGCCAAGCTCTGGCACGCTGGCCACACACCTCAGGACCACTGCCCAAGACAGTAACCCAGATCCAAGCAGGTCAAGGCAAAAGCGATTCCCCTCTGAATGGTCACTTGGTCCCACTACATGCAGGCCAGGAGCTCTGGAGGCAGCCATGTGGCAGCAGCTGCAGCTGACCTCCACCACCTCTTGCCCCCAGGCCAAGGGCTGGACTGCACCCTTCCATCGCCCAGTTCCAGCAGAGTTCCCCACTGACCTTTTACTTCCTCTTTGGCATTTTTTGGGTTGAGAAGTCTGGAAACTGCAGCTGCCAGTGATTCACTCTCCTGAAGTTGGATCCGGCTGGTGGGGGCTGCTGGTCAGGGCTGCCCATGGCGGTTCACATGGAACTGCACTCAGCTCCCAGCTTGATGCAATAGAAACTTCCTGCTGGCCTGCCGTTAGTGGGAGATTTGTTTCTCTTTGTCACTTTGTGGCTTTTGTAGTTCTAAAATTTGTTTAGAGTCATATTTTACAGGTATTGGAGGTGGTTGGAGGGGGAGCTCATGCCAAGTTCCTGCCTCTACTTGACCATCTTCTCTCCAGAGTTGAGGTGTTCTTCCTCATCTGGACCAGTAGCATACACTAAACTTCAGACTTGGATCTCCACACTGGGGATATTCTGAATCCATGATCCACTCCTTGGCAAAGTTAATTCACTCATCTTTGGTTTGCCAATCCTACTGAGCGAGCCTGTCCATTCCTCCCTGCCCTTTTACCAGGACAAAACTCCTCCCTGGTTACCTATGCCTATATGTGTTATCTTCCCTGTTAGAATGTAATTAGAAAATGACTGTCTTTTTTAAAAGTTTTTTGTATCCTCAGCACTTAGTACAATGCCTAACATCATAACAAGCCCCTAAAAATGCTTATTTTTTTTACTCATTCCTTCTGATGTTTAAAAATTTGCCTTATTTCATAAAAGTCTGTTCTACAAGTTCCTATTATGTTGGCCTTAATTGCACTAGATTATTCCACCACATTAATGTGCAAAATTATTCAATCCATATTTAACTATTTCTGTTAGACATTTTGCTATGAAAAAAATTTAAGTTTATTTTTGCCTGTTTATGACACTTAAAGATATAGTATCTATCACTAACACCAGCATTATTGGGTCAAATGGTATTGCAATTTTTGTGATTTTACTGGGTACTGCTGGATTATTCTCCAAAAATATTTTACATTTCTAATTTCATCAGCAATTAATTTACCAGTTTCCCCATAACCTCACCATTACTGAGTTTCTTGCTTTTAATTACATATGCCAATTTGATGGGTGTGATATACCTCACAGTAATTTTAATTTATAACTGATAACTGATGCAGCTGAGCATATTTCAAGTGATTATCAACAACCTAAACTTTTTCTTTTGAAAATTGCATCTTTTAGCCATTTTACCTATTTTACATTGGACATTAACTGTAATTTTAAAAAAGTTTCTTATGACTTAGATATTAAGTTTTTAAATTAATTATATCTTCCATAAATATTTTTCCAATCTTATTTTTTCTGTATTTTTTTGATTTGAATGTAGTCAAGTATATGTTTTGTCCCTAATAATTGCTATTTGTTGAACAGAAAAAAGCTATCTTCTATAAAGTGAGATAAATGAATTTTTCCCTTTTCTTCCATCTTCAGTTAAAAAATAAATAAGATTAAGATTCTCCACCTGTTGAAATTCAGAAAGGATTATGACATTATATGTGGGTCTAAACTTTTTTGGCAAGTTGTCAACTTTCCTACTTTCCCAAGCATATTAGAAACTACATCCTTTCCTTCAGGTTTTTATTTCATTTATATTTATTATATAACGGTCTTTTTGGCTATTAAAACTATAATGCCTTTAAAAAAAAAAGAATACCTAAATTATGTAATATTATTGGTTTAGATTAATGTAGTTACCCACCCCCAATGTAATTCCAATCAAAAAATAGAAGAGATTTTTTGCATACCAAAAAAAGTGAAAATAGCACCAATTGTTATTCTTTGTACCTCAAAGTACCCAGTACCCAAAACTACTGCTAACCAATTTATCATATATTCTGAATCCTGAAGTGCAGGCTTTATCAGCTTAAAGACTTTATTAGCTTTTTTAAAATCTTATTTCTGAGATTCTTGTGTATTTGATTTCTTCCATATAAATTTCACTAGATTTTGTTTAGTTCTATAAATGAATCTCTTGGTAGTCTCATCGTAATTGCATTAACTATATATACATTTGCAGAGTATTACCATTTTTACTTTATTAATCTGGTCCACTCATGAACATTAAGTTTTTCCTCTAATTTCAGTCACTGCAAGTTTTACACCTATCCTTAAGTTAATCCTGTGTATTTTTAGGTAGGTTAATTCTCAAATATGTTTTTTTTAATTAAAAATTAATTTTTAATAGTTTTCTTGATCTTTGTTCTTGGTAAATAAAAATCTAAATGAGTGCAGTTGTAGAATAGCTGAATTTAAGGTGACAGTAGGATTTCAAGGTGGTATTCCAGTAATTAGAAAACAGATAAAATGAGGCTGGAAAGAAGGACTGGAATTGAAGAGAATGAATAGGGAATTATCTGGGTTGATAACTAAGTCGAGAGATGTAAAAAGGAAACAGGAAAGCAGGAAGAAAATCAGAATAGTGTAGTGAAACAGAAGATAGAAGAAAAAATAAGTTTCAAGAACAAATACATTTACATTTTGATAAACAAGATGAAGGTGATGACTGAAGAAACTAGTGTTAGTAGATGAATAATGATGAAAACCAGATGAAAAGGCTATATGGAAAAGGTGAGCAGTGAGAAAACGGAGGCAGCAGATACAGATGATACATTAAGTTTGACAATGAATGTACAAAAATTATAGAAATTTAAGGAGGCATCAATATCACTGTCATGTTTTGTTTAACTAAGCTAATATGTAAACATTTGAAGGCAGGGAAAAGAAGGAAATGGAATAAACCTTTACATAGGACTTATAACGTTCCTGGGTCTAGAAGTAGATACTGTCATTGTCATTTCTTTCTTGTATGGTTGATTCTTCTTTAATTAACTTTTATTTGGCGAAAACTTTATGCATTATACTAGTATTAATCATTTTTAAAAAAAAAGTAGGGGAAGGGAGCAGAATCAAGATGGCAGAGTAATAGCAGGAACTTGCTTGAGCTCCCACTCCAACCACTTTTAATACCTGTAAAAAATAACTCTAAACAAATTTTAGTGCTACCAAATCCACAAAGTGACAGAGAGAAACAAATCTCCCACTGAAGGAAACCTGGAAGGTCAATAGGAAGAGTCTATTGCACCAGGCTGGGAGCGGAGTACTGTCCCGCTTGGGCTGTGCTGGCCCAGACCAGCAACACAGACCCACCAGAGGAGACTTCAGGAGAGTGAATCACTGACAGCTGTGGCAGTTTCCAGACTTCTCAACCCACAAATGTCAAAGAGTAAGTAAAAGGTCAGTGGAGGAACTCTGTTGGAACTGAGTGACAGAAGCACGTGGTCCAGCCCCCGCCCCCCAGGCAGTGGAGGTGGCAGAGTCTGCAGCTGCTGCTCTGGCAGCCGCCTCCTAAGCTCCAGGCCCACAGATTGTGGGGGGACCAAGCGAATGTCCAGACAGTAATTGCAGTACTCTCTTTGCTGGAACTAAGGCAGGATTCTCTAGCTTTGCCCTGCTTGGATCTGGGTCAGTCTTGGGTGGAGGTCCTGGGTTGAGAGCACTAGTGTATCAGAGCTTGTTGAGGCTGTGGAGAGGTAATTCTCCTCACAGTTCTGAGGTAATTGCCTAGAAGAAGTTCTAACAACTGCTGTACAAAACCCCAGAAATTTGGGACACAGCACTCTCCACTCTGGAAGTTCTATTGTGGCAAATAGCTCAAAACTCAAGTTAATTGACTGGTAAGATGAGCAAATAGAGGAAGCAAAAGCAAACTACAGAATAGTTTTTTGTGACGATGATCAAAACATAGAACCGGAAGAAGATAGCAAGGTCAAAACTCTGTCATCAAAACCCTCCAAGAAAAATATGAACTGATCACAGGTCATGGAGGAGCTCAAGAAGGATTCTGAAAATCAAGTAGGAGAAGCAGAGGAAAAATTGGGAAAAGAAACGAGAATGATGCACGAAAATTATAAAAAGCAAGTCAACAGCCTGCTACAGGAGATCCAAAAAAATACTGAAAAAAAAAAATAGACTAACTCAAATGGCAAAAGAGGCTCAAAAAGCCAAGGAGAAGAAGAATGCCTTAAAAAGCAGCACTGGCCAGATGGAAAAGCAATTCCAAAAGCTCACTGAAGAAAATAATTCCTTCAAAATTAGACTGGAGCAAATGGAAGCTAACGACATTATGAGAAATCAAGATATTATAAAACAGATCCAAACAAATGAAAAAATAGAAGGCAATGTGAAATATCTCACTGGAAAAACCACTGATCTAGAAAACAGACCCAGAAGAGATTATGTAAAAATTATTAGACTACCTGAAAGCCATAATCAAAAAAAAGAGCCTAGACATCATCTTTCAAGAAATTATCAAGGAAAACTGCCCTGATATTCTAGAACCAGAAGGTAAAATTGAATAGAAATTGAAAGAATTCATTGATCGCCTCTTGAAAAAGATCCCAGAAAGAAAACTCCTAGGAATATTATAGCCAAATTCCAGAGTTCTCAGGTCAAGGAGAAAATATTACAAGCAGTCAGGAGGAAACAATTTGGGGAAGAGGAAGAAGAGAAGGGAATAAGCATTTAGTACTTACTATGCACTAAGCACTATACATACCAGGCTTTTAAAAAACAAGTATCTCGTTTGATCTTCACAACAATCCTGTGAATTAGATACTATTATCATCCCCATTTTACAGTGCAGGAAACTGAGGCAACAGAAGAAAAAGGCAACATAGATATATGAATAGGGAAATGGAATTGTGGGATAATAATGCTGGCATAATATATTTACATTTTTGGAGAGAGGGAGAATATACTCAATTTGTTTTAAGTGTAAAAAAATTCAAATTATATAAAAATGTCTTTTACTTACATATATCTGGGGGTGCAGTAGCTACATGAGGCTCATCTGAACCTGAAGATCCAGCAGTGGAAAAAGCTTTGGGATTTATAACCCTCCTGACTAAAGGGTAAAATCCTGGGAGGTATGAAACCAGCCTGGCTCTGTTACAGAGCACCTAAAATGAAAAAAAGAAAAGAAAAGAAAATGACTGGAATAGAAATGCTCTATTTCTATACTTGCACATATCTCCATGGCAAACACTTTATATTGGAGTATAACTTTTTCCAAAACTTGCCATTAAGGTTCATATTTGTATAATTCAACAAAATATAAATGATAGGCATATTACATTTATTGAAGTATTAAGTAGACTCTTTAAGGATATATAAACTTTCTACTGTACAAACCAGAATAGTATCATTCATGTAGCAGACACTTCAATGTTAAAAATGATTAACAACAAATAAGTATATTAAAAAGTTATCACTAGAAACTGCTAATGTGCTATTTTTTATGTAAGATGATGATTGTATCAACTGGGCATGTGCCAAACTAAATTTTTCCATGTTAAAGATTTAGTAGGATCCCATTCACAATGTCTCACTTTCCCCTTTTGTAAACAAAAACATATTTTGTGAACACTAAAGAATGCTAGCAATGGGAAACAACCTTTGGTGGTTTCGTAGTGTTGATAGGTAAAAGGACTGAACTTCTGAGCTTGGCTTCAATGGCAAGCTCTAATACTAACCTAACTGGTTTCAGTCCAAACTTGCTCAACATACTGCAAAGCTCTAATATTAACCTAATTGATCTCTGCCCAAACTTGTTTAAAATACTGTAGAAAATTCTGGTGATTAAAGGTGAGGCATTACAGATTAATACAACAGGACAGTTTTTAAATAAAGAAAAGATTCACTTATTTGAAATTAAAGAAGTAGAAATAGTTATCTTAAATGTGAAAGAAAAATGTGAAAAGATTTACTTACTAACTTTTAGGAGCTGCATATAGTATAAATCAAGATAAAATTATAATGAAGCAGAATTATTAAGGAGAAAAATTCAAAATAGATTTACAATAACCATAAATAAAAAGGTAAAAATAAAAAATTATATAACTTTTCATACTGAATTTTTACTTAACTTTAAAATACTGAATGAACTTTGTACTCACACTGTCATTAAAAAAAATGTGTTTAAGTCTAGCCCAGGATCTTGAAAGAAACTTACAGTTTGCTACAATGTTGAATGTGAAAATTATGACATGAATAAAGATCTAAAGCAATGAGTTTTTATGGTAGTTGCAGAAAATGATTTGCCTTCAAAAATTTTATCTGGCCAGAAAAAACTCAACTGGCCTTGTCCCCATTAAGTCTGGCCAGCTTCCAGGGTAACTAGGTTAATGGAATACAAACATGTATAATCAGTAAATACACTAAGATCTTTCAAAAGCTCAAGGTCCATTTCTTTCAGGTAACCTTCCTCATTACTGCTAATACCCAGCAATTCTCCTTCTCCATCCCAAAACCATTTAGCATTTACTATTGTTGCCACTTAATTATTTATAGCTTTGCAATGTTTCTTGAATAATTTAATTTTTAAGTATATGCCTTATTTAACTATCCATGCACTGATTCAAATAGTCACTGGGCAACTAGGAGCAAGGTACTAGCTATGTTATATTCATTTGGGAATAAAAAACTCCATAAGTAAAGCTTATTAAGATCTAGGAGGGAGAATATACACAAATAACTATAATACAACTAGGCTAGGTTTCTTAAGGGCAAGGGTCATATAATTTTTTGTATGGTTCACAGAGAGTAACATCAGATCAAGAGAATAGGCACTCAATAGGTGGTATGTGTTGCTATAATAACAAGACATGCCCAAACACAGGAACTTAAGACATCCAAATAAAAAAACCCTAGTTTTATACACCTTTATTCCATTGATGATCATAAATCTTTTGAATTTACTTTCAAAGTCAGTTTATGAGGCACAAAAGCAATGTTATTTTTCATTCACTCTGCTTCAGAAATTTACTGGTTTGAGTGTATTCACTTTTTTTCCTATTGATGATGCTATCAAGCAAAAATCACTGAGGCCACTAAAAAGAATGTTTTTAACTATGAACTGAATTCTAAAAATGGTTTAAATAATAGCATAATTATTAAAATAAATATAACTGTTATGAAGTGGATACTATTCCCTGGGAATGTGATCTCTGGTATATTTATCAAAAACGTATTCAATAAAACTATTCTACCTCCTAAATAATGTAGAATAAAAGTCAGTGACAAAAAGGGAATAAAAGCAAAACAGCAGACACTTACTGTCCTAATTTATTCTATGTTCTCAGCACTTCAGTTAAGATATCGTGCTTTTGTTAGCCCAAGTGTTTTAACAACAAAAAAGTGAATTTAATATACTAATAAATAAATTCTCAACTTCCCTTGCAATGGTAGAGTAAGTTTTTAATTTGCATAACTATAAATCAACCATGGAAGGTGCATCTGATCATAGCAACTTGTTTTAAGCGTATACCTTTAATACCTAAAGGATTACTGAGCAAATGAAAAGGGAGGGGGGTTTCAGAACAGACTTGCTAGGTCCTAAATCCTAATGTATGTGAATACAATAATTAAAAGCAACTGCCAAAGTCAAAAGAGTTTACACAGACAGAGGGCATGTGTGTGAGTTGATTATGCTGGAAAGATCTCCAAAAAAATTAAAGGGTGAGAAAGAGGAATGCAGTGGGGGAAAGGAGAGGTGGGATGGGGAAAATTTTTTCATGGGGGGGGTGAGAGTTGGTAGAGAAATGATAAAAGGGAGGGCAGATTAAGGGAAGCAGTATATAGAAACAGAGTAGCCTTTTGAGGAAGGACAGGATAAAAAGAGGAAGAAGGAAAAAAAAATGGGATAGAGGTAAATACACAGGTAATAATCATAACTGGGAATAGGTTACCCACAAAATGGAATTAGAAAGCAGAATGGTCTAGAAACCAGAATCCAACAATAGTTATGTACAAGACATAGATGAAAGAGAAGAAACACACAGAGTTTAAAAAAGGTCTGGGCAGAATCAATTATGCTTTAGCTGAAGTAAAAAAGGCAGGGGCAGCAATCATGGTCTCAGACAAAGCAAAAAAGATCCCCGCTTTATTATTATTTAATATTAATTAAAAGACAGATAATCAAGTAAACCACATTTTGCTAAAAAGGCACCATAGACAATTAAGTACTATCTAAAAACTTACAGCAAATTTCTCTGATAAAGACCTCATTTCTCAAATATATACTGAGCATAGAACAAAATCAATTTTATAAAAATAAGAGCCATTCCCCAAATGATAAATGGTCAAAGAATATGAACAGTTGGTTTTTAGATGAAGAAATCAAATCTATCTATAGTCATATAAAAAAATGCTCTAAATCACTATGGGTTAAAGAAACACAAATTAAAACAACTCTGAGGTACCAGTTCACATCTATCAGAAGTGACAAATTCTGGAGAGGAGGAGGAGAAAACAGGTACATTAATATACATTTGGTGGAATAGTGAGCTGTTTGAAATCATTCTAGGCACAATTTGGAACTGCACCCAAAGGGCATAAAACTGCATACTTCTAGATACAGGAATACCACTACTAGGTCTATACACTAGGAAAGGGACCTGTACTTAACAAAAATATTTATAGCAGTTCCTTATGTGGTGGCAAAGAATGGAAATTGAAGGTCTGATCATCAACTGGAGAATGGCTGAATAAGTTGGGGATATATAGGATTGTGATGGAGTACTGCTGTGCTATAAGAAATGATAAGGGGGGTGGTTTCAGAAAAACATGGCAAGACTGAACTGAACTGAGGCAAAGCGAAGTGAGAAGAACTGGGAGATGACTGTATAAAGTAATAGCAATGCTGTAAGGATGATCAACTATGAAAGACTAATCAATACAATGACCCAAGACAATTCCCAAGGACTTAAGATGAAAAAATGCTATTCACCTCCAGAGAGTGAACTAATAATATATGAATACAAAATGAACTATACTTTTTTTTCCATCTTCTTTTTCTTGCTTTTTGGGAGGAATATGGCTAATATGGAAATATGCTATGCATTATTTCACATGTATAATTGCTATTATGTTGCTTGCCTTCATAGTGAAGAAGTGGGATAGAGAGATTTTAGAAAAATTTAAAAAGAAAAGAATGCCAAAAATAAATAAAAGTTTAAAGCTACTGCTAATAATCATAGGTCTAAACCAGATTAAGCAGTTTCAATTTAGACAGATAACGTATAATATATCACATACATAATTATGAACTTGTTCTTCTGATTAGATATCAAGTTCTTCAGATAATATTTTAAGATCCCTTATGTAAAAGGAAACATTCCTCCAAAATCAAGAGAACACACTTTACATTTTTATACTGAAAAATGTGCACATATGCAAAATACTGTACAAGGACTGTACAACAATTTTAGGTTCTTAAAGTTCACCTGAAAAACATTAAATGCTATACTCTGTTTATCAAAGCAATTTTACAAAATTTTCCTTGTAAAACCTCTTTCCTACTAAGTGAATTTATACACTCTTCAGAAATCACCTGAGTTTACCTAAGAGCATACACTCTGTCAGAGGGCTCTGAACCTACAAATAATATGTTATTCAAATATATGTAGAATATTCCTTTAAAAATATGGGGACTAACTTTTTTATGTTTACATTTTTACTACTGGGTAACATTTTCCTTTATTTTACAGGGGTGTCATTAAGAGTCATGACTAAAAGCCAGTTACTGTTTACTGTTCTTATAAGTGTATTATACTTTCATGGAACTAGAACCTGATATTCTTAGCCTTCAATTTATCATTCTCTAAATCAGGGGTTCTTAATCTGGGGTTTGTGGATAGATAACAGAGAAGCATAAAATTGGTGTGGTTTTTTTTTTGATAACTTTATTTCAATATATTTGTTTTCCTTTGTAATCCTATGTATTTTATTTTATACCTTTAAAAACACACTGAGAAGGGTCCACAGATTTCACCAGACTACCAAAGGACTCCAAGACACAAAAAAAGGGCTAAAAACCTTTGCTCTAAGTGAAGTCAAAAGTTTATTTAGCAAATGTGATGTTAAAACACTTTGACAATATCTGCAAGAAGCATTATTTATTTAGTTTTTATTTTGCATTTTCTTTTTTATTACATTAGCATTTTTTATACTCATTTTTTAATATTGAGTTCCAAAATTATCTCCCTTTCTCCATCCCTTCCTTACATAAGGCAAGTAATATGACACCCATTATACAAGTGAAGTCATATTAGCCATGCGCAAAAAGGAATACCTTTACTCTCTTAGTCCATAGTGAGGGCTTATTTAATAAATGCTTTATATCCATAAAACTTAGACATGGCAAAAATTATTTGAAAAGAAACTTTTAGCGAACCCGTTCCTCTTTTGAATTAAATAAACATTTTTAAGCATCAACAATGTGCCAGGCACTGTGAATGAGAAGGCAATGTGTTTATAAATCTTAGAGCTACAGATTTATCATCGTGGAGAACCAACTCAAATGAAAAAGAGTCAAAAACCACCATATTAAAAACATTTTAACAAATCAATTAGTCAACATTTATTAATAGTCTACTGAGTGCCAGGCACTGTGAATGAGAAGGAATTGTATTTATAAACCCCAAAGCTACAGAACTGATAAGTGGAGAACCAAGCACGCTTCTTATGACTCAATGGAATATGAGGGTCAAACACCACCACATCAAAAACACTCTAAGAAATCAATCATTCAACATCCATTAAGAGTCTACTATATGCTAAACACTGGGCTAAGCGCTGGGGACACGAAAGAGGCAGAACAGTCCCATCTTATAGAAGTCTACAATCTAATGGGAGAGACAACACGCCAACACATACACACACAGCCAGCTACGCACAGGTTAAGCTCTTACATACCCATTCTGTGGTATGCTTTCGCAATATCGGCACCAAAGTTTAGATGGTGAAGGCAGGGTCTGTCTTTGCTTCTTTCTCCTTCCTTACAGCCCTTAGCACAGCGCCGGGCAAACAGCAGGCGCTAAATGCCTGTTTAATGACTTTATTCTTTATTCCTCAAGTCAAGATAAAAACAATCCGCCCTTCTCCCAATCCTCCCCTCAACAAAATGCGGAATTTTTGCTGCAGTTACCATCAGCTGTTTAAGGACTCGACTTAATTTACTCACATTGGCCATTTCTGATGAGAGGAAAATAACAAAAATAATCTTTTCTTTTATTGCTTTTTTCCCCCTTTTCTAAATGGCAAGTTCTTCCTGGAGGAGAAAAGACAAAAACAATTCAGAACGAGTTGTAGACAGGCAGTGAGTGACTGAGCTCAACAAGTCCCAGGAAGAGGGCTTTTCTTATGACCGGGTCCGGAGGGGGCTACAAGGCTGGGACTCCGAGCCCCGGCAGCCCCGCCCCCAAAGGCATCACTTCCCCCACCCCCCGCCCCCATTCCCAGCCCGGGGGTGGGGGAGCCAGGTCCTCGAGCACAGTCTCCCTTAGGTTTGGAGGCCTCCGCGGGGCGGCGAAGCGTCGGACGGGGGGAGGGGTGCGCGGAGACGTGAAACAAGTGACACAAGATCCGGACAAGGCTGTCACAGAACTCGGAGAAAGGCAGGCAAAATACTCGACCAGAGAGGTTGAGGAGGAAGGAGGGACTAATGGGGGCCACTGGTGCTTACCTGTGCTCTTGCCGCCCCCGGAAGCCAGGAGCCCCACTTTCTCGTCACCGTCAAGATGGCGTCACTATCGTCATCGTCGCAGGGGGAGGTGGGAGAAATCGCTGCCAGAGAGCATCGAGCGAAAGGCATGCTGAGGCTCGATCTAATGGAGGAAAGGCGGCGCATGCGCAGACAGCCCTAGGCGTCCCTCTACCCCTGACCTGCTTTCTTGGGGCTGCTGTTGAGGGAATTCTCCTAACTTAGCACTTTTAAGAGTCTAAGGAAAAGCGATGTCGGTTGGCCGAGGCGAGTTAAATTGCTAGCTGAGGTAGCGTAAGCTCAGAATTTTAATTGTTAATTGATTGAATGAGCATTTAATTAATTTAAATGCTAAACTGTGCCAAGCAAATGCAAAATTAAAAAAAGTTCCTGCCCTCAGGGTTCTTACATTCTAAAGGAAAGAAGTTCATTCTAAGAGGGTGTGCTGGAGGCTTCTTCCATTACCTCCGGAAAAGCCATTTAAGTATTCTGTATGAGCAACTGAATCTATAGCCCTACAAAAGGGAGCTTGCTTTTTTTTTTTTTTTAAATTTTGTTAATTGTCTAGACTTAAAGTGATGGAGAAAATGTTAATAATGCAGATTAAAATTAAAGTATTTTTCTTCTCTTGGAAAGTCAGCTGTTGAACATTTTCCAGCATGCTCCATCCTTAGGGGGATGGTGACCAGGGAGGGGCTCTGTGATCCAGAAAGTTAGGGAATTCTAACAGGGCCATCAGGAAGTAGATGGACACATTCTTTCCATCTGTGAGATGATTTGAGTGTAGTTTTTGATTCTATAACTTTTGCTTATTTTGTAGTTCAGACATGGTCCACGTGAACCCATTTGGGGTCTTCTTGGCAAAGATGCTGGAATGGTTTGCTATTTTCTTCTCCAGCTCATTTTATGGAGAAGAAAACTTAGGAAAACAGAGTTAAGTGACTTTTCCAGGGTCACACAGGTAGTGTCAGATGCAGGATTTGAACCCAGGTCTTCCTGAGTCGAGGCCGAGCACCAAAACCATAGGGATTATATTCCAAGAAAGCTGGGTGGGCTTGGGAGGACTGGAGAAAATCAGTAGAAACCTATTTGAAGTAACTGTTTTATGTGGGAGACTGTAATCATTACAATCAGAAGAGGTACCTGGAGGGCTAGCCCTTCCTCCTTAGACCACCCCTGAAATTTCAGCATTATTCAAAGAATTCCTCAAAGTACTCCCCAGTACCCAAGTTCTCTAACTCAGTTCTTTTAAAGTAAACAAACTTGTAATAGTAGGAACTCACAATATTTTACAAAGATGTGTAAAACAGGCACTGCCCTCAAGGAGCTTAAAATCTAGTTAGAGTGAATAAGACAAGAACCTAAATAAGTAATACAAGGTAGAATATGGTAAGTAAATGAGTGGTTAACTCAAATTTTGCCGAAAGGGAAGGAAAATGTGAAATTTATTTTGTTAAATATTTCCTAATTACACTTTAACTAGTAGTTTTGCAGGCTGTGAGTTTGACTTTTTGTGGTAGAGGGCATGCTTTATGAACAAGTTGGACTAGATGACCTCTATGGACCCATTTAGTTCTGATATTTTAATATTTTTGTGATGGAGGTGGGGGGACACTGAGAAAGCAGTTGCTTAGAGTAATGGGAATGGAAGCAAGATTACCGAGGTTTAAGCAGAGTGATTGTGAAAGCCTAGAAATTGGCAGGGGGGCAGGGGAAGCTTAAAAGGGAGAACAAAGGACATTTGGGGAGCAATAGGCTATTTTTTAGGATAGGGTTGAACTGGAAATATTAAGCACAGGAAAAGCAACAACCATTTGGGGAAAGATAATATCCAAGAAAGGACTAATCAAAAGAGTAAAATCCAGGAAGACTTAAGAGGGTATAAAAGCTCACTTTTATATAGCACTTAACAGCTTAAGAAGCACTTTCCTTAAAACAGCCCTGAAAAATAGAAATTTTAAGCATTACTTTTCTCATTTTTGAGAACCCAAAGAATCTTCAATTATTTGAGAGGCCCCAGAAGATAGAACCAGGAAGAACGAGTGGAAATTGCAGAGAAGAAGATAAGGGTTTGATATCAGGACAAATTTGGGAACAATTAGATCTATCTATCCAAAAGTGAAATGGATTGTCTTGGGAAGGTCACATTTATATAGTGCCTAAAGGTTTACAAATAACTTTATGTCAGGGATCTCATTTGAGTTTCATAACACCTTTGAGAAAAATATTATAGGTATTATTATTATTATCCCTATTTTACTCTTGAGGAAACTGAGGTTCTGAAAGATTAAATGACTTTGCAGTGTTACAAAACTAATATCAGACAGGATTTAAATGCATGTGTTTTGGTCTAGGGCCTTATCCACTATGTCACAAAGACAAGTTTTATTCTCATAAAAGATTATCAAGCAAGGAAGGACTGAACTACAGCTTTTTGGGAATATTATAGAGCAGTGTTGTCAGACTCAAATAGAAGCTGATGTATGCATGCTGACTTAAAAAAACCCCTCCACAATGGGACAGCTAGGTGGCCCTGGAGTCAGGAGGACATGAGTTCAAATGTGGCCTCAGACACTTAACACAAAAACTACATGTAACCTTGGACAAGTCACTTAATCCCAATTGGCCTCCAAAAAGCAAAAAAAAATCCTCTTTCTCCTCCCCCCCCCCCAATTAACATTATCAGTATATGGTTTTGGAAATTTATTTTGTTGACTACTTTCTAATTACATTTTAACTGGTAGTTTTGCAGGCTGTGAGTTTGACTTTTTGAACAAATTGGACCGGATGACCTCTATGGACCCTTCTGGTTTGGAGATTTTATCTATATGAGGTTAAGCATGGCAGCACCAGTAAATAGGTTAGAGGTATAGCCTAAATGTATCTACAACTTTTTAAAAAATTTAATATTTTTTTCCAATTACATGTAAAAACAATTTTAACATTCTTTCTTCAAATTTGGAGTTTCAAATTCTCTCCCTCCCTCTCTTGCCCCCATCATTGAGAAGCCAAGCAATTTGACATAGGTTCTAAATGTGTCTATCAACAATTTTCAAGTGCAGCATTCTCTTCTTTGTAAGAAGGGACAATGTTCTATGAATTCATTTCAATCCAACTTTCCTCCAAACACTGTACTGAAACAATTCACATGTAGGACACGAGTGACCTTTTTACACACACACACACACACACACACACACACACACACACACACACACACACATACACACACACACACAAACTATCTAGGTCTTTTTGCTAAAATCCTAATCCAGTACCTTATGGTGTGGCAGTCCTTGGGGTTCTTTATGTTCTATATGCCTATGGAACTCCAGGTCTGGAAGTGTCAATCAGGGTATTAGGACTTCTTATGGGCTCAAAGATAGGAGCCTGTCTGCTTAGCTTGTTTGTCCTAGTTGCATGTATGTTGTGTCCCTCATTAGACTGTAAGCTCCTTGAAGGCAAGAACTGAAGTTTTTGCCTTTCTTTTTATCAGTGCTTAGTACAGTTCCTTGTACATAGTAGGTATTTATATCAGCAATGTAATATTCACAATGCCTACGGCAATTAAAAATATGCTGATGTGGTTATTAATCACAAAATATATCAGGATTGCTATATGGGGGATAAAGCTAGAACATTTATTAAAACACTAAATGACTGAGTCCCAAAAACAGAAAGTCAAAGCCATCAGAGTAGTTATGAAATTGGCACAGGCAGATAAAGTAGAAAGCACCCACATTCTCAAGCCTTTAAAACAGAACAGACTACCTCAGGCAAAGGTCTTCCTTTCCCCACTCACAGCAACTACTCAGCGTCCAGGAAGCGTGCTCCTAGCAGCTCTGGCCCCTGGAAGTCCTCAGAAGGAGTCCTTAGCAGGAATTCTGGCTGACTCAAAAAAGGGGTTCGCGCCTCTACCTCCACCTCTGCACTACCGCTACCACTGCCGCTGCCGCCACCACTGCCAGTCACTGCAGGAACTCTAGCTTGGCTTCTGCTTCCTCTTGCCCAACCCCTTCCTGCTACGTCAGCAAGTCCAGTGGGGCATGGAAGATCTTTAAATCCCATAACCCTTACAGCATTTAGTAAATGTTTATCAGAGGAGAAAAAGGGACAGGCCTTGGTAACATTAATACAAATTAATAATTTGTCAGCTGCACTATTTGAACTGAGAGCCCTTTAGCAATTATTGGGCAGATGTCTGGATAGTTGACATACTCTTTCACTATTGTTATCATACCTCTGTGTTATATGTATTTCTCATTCATTTTCCAAACTCCTCTCCCTAGATACTCTGTAGCATTCAGTCTCATTAATTTCTTTTTCCATTAATTCTCACCCAACCATTCTCTATCATGCTTTGGTTCCTGGATTTTTCTGTCATTTTTTAGTATATAATTATATTGCCCTGACCCTTTTTTTCTGTCCTTTTCATTTTCAATATACCCTTCCAATATGCTGTTAATGGGTCTCATCCCACAAAATTGCAGCGCTTAAAAGGAAATGACAAATAAGAAGTTGAATCTAATATATCCAGGTTTTTCCTTCTGCCTTGTTCACTGTTACATAGACATTTGAGGTCTTGCATTTCTTGCTAGATAGACATAGTCTTGGAATTGTCTTGATAGGAACATTCCATCCCAGCCAATTTCTACCATATAAGGAATGATCCAGAAATCTAAATCCAGTCTGTCTACATTTGTAGAGGGTCATGACCAAAAGGCTGGTCTTCAGGGGAGGAATGTCTTCAGCTGCAACAACCCAAGAAGATCTGCGTCAATAATATTAATAATGTTATCTATGAAATGACAGACTTTTCGGTAGTAATGTGCTTTTGAAGTAGTGAAGTGAAGGTGTGTGTGTGTGTGTGTGTGTGTGTGTGTAGGGGGTGTCCCAAAAGTGGCATTTCAATTTTAAGTTTAGACTGAGAGAGAAAGGAGGCAGGGCATAGGTGTATGTGTATACTTTAAGAATACATTAAGTATGTATACACACACATATACATATATACACATACATATATTACATAAAGTCTGTGTGTACATATGCATATATACACGCATTTAAAATATATCTATATACACATGCCCTGCCTTCCTTCTCTCTCTCATATGTATTAATATGTATATGTAATTTAGATATTTTCAATTTATACTAGACCTTATACATAAACAATATCACTATTAAAGATATATGCATATATTAACATTGCTTATATACATATACACACATGCATATACATACAAACATACATACACACATGTTTGCATTCATATACACACATTCCTTAAACCCAAATATTCCCACTGTGAAAGGTAGTCAAATCCTATTGCCTGGATCTTACCTTTGAACTTTCCAAGCCCAGATGCTATATGTATGTGTGTGTATGTAT